>NW_028273698.1:300000-457240 GCF_024610735.1 Ursus americanus | reverse complement strand
GATGGACCAGGAGGGGATTATGCTAAGTGAAATTAAGTCAAGCAGAGAAAGACAATTATCATATGGTTTCACTCCTATGTGGAATGGAAGGAATAGCATGGAGGATATTAGGAGAAGGAAGGGAAAAGTGAAGAGGGGGAATGAGAGGTGGAGATGAACCATGAGAGACTATTGACACTGGGAAACAAACTGAAGGTTGCTGAAAGGGAGGGGTAGGGGAATGGGTTATCCTGGTGATGGGTATTAAGGAGGGCACGTGTCATAATGAGCACTAGGTGTTATATGCAAACAATGAATCATGGAACACTACATCAAAAACAAATGAAGTACTGTAGGGTGACTAACATCATTTTTAAAAAAGAGAAAGATATGAAATCCATACAGGAAAACTGTCACTATTTGCAAATGACATGAAATCCCGAAAGATTCCACAAAAAAAAAAAAAAAACTGTTAGAATAAACAAATTCAAGAAAGCTGCAGGATATAATGTCAATATACAGAGACCTGTTGTCTTTATTTTTTTTCAGATTTTATTTATTTATTTGACAGGAAGAGAAAAACCACGAGCAGGGGGAGTGTCAGAAAGAGGGAGGGGGCGCCTGGGTGGCACAGGGGTTGGGCGTCTGCCTTCGGCTCAGGGCGTGATCCTGGCGTTATGGGATCGAGCCCCACATCAGGCTCTTCCGCTGTGAGCCTGCTTCTCCCTCCCCCACTCCCCCTGCTTGTGTTCCCTCTCTCGCTGGCTGTTTCTATCTCTGTCTAATAAATAAATAAAATCTTTAAAAAAAAAAAAAGAAAGAGGGAGAAGCAGACCCTTGCAAAGCGGGGGCCCAGCACGGGGCTCAATCCCAGAACTCTGGGATCATGACCTGAGCTGAAGGCAGATGCTTCACCTATGGGGCCACCCAGATGACCCAACTTCTTGCATTTCTGTATACTGATGACACATATCGTAAAGAGAAATTAAAAAAGAAATGCCATTTACAATTGCATCAAAAAAATCTAGGAATAAAAGTAACCAAAAATGAGAAAGACATAGTACACTCAACACATGGCAGAAAAGAAATGAAAAACATATCTGTCGAGGGGGGCGGAATGTATGGGTCAAAGATTTGGAAGGCAACACAAACAAATGGAAGCATACGCCATGCTCCTTAACTGGAAGAGTTAATTATGTGAACATGTCCATCGTACCCAAAGCAATCGACAGATGTGATGAAATCCCTATCTGAATTCCAGTGGCATTATACGAGGAAATAGAAAACAGTCCTCAAACCTGGATGGAGTCACTAAAGACCCCAAATACCCAAAGCAACCTGGAGAAAGAAAGGTGCAGTCAACACACTCCTGGATTTCAAGGTAGATTACAAAGCTGTTGTCATCAAAACAGGATGGTACTGGCATAAACACAGACACCAGGTCAGTGGAACAGAACAGAAAGCTCAGAAACTTACCCACACGTAGATGATCCTAACTTATGACACAGCAGCAGAAGATATGCCATGAGGGAAGGACTGTTTCTTCAGTGAGCGGTAACAGGCAAACTGGACACTAAATGCAGAAGAATATAGCTGGGTCACTTTCTTACACCACACACAAAATTTTTAATGGATGAATGATTTGAACATAAGATCTGAATCCATAAACCTCCAAGAAGACACAGGTACTAAGTCTCTCGACATTGGTTTTGGCAAAGAGTCTTCAGATCGGACACCAAATGCAAAGACAACAAAAGCAAAAATAAACCAGGGGAACAACATCAAACTGAAATCTTCCACACGGCAAAAGAAACCAGCAAAAACTTAAAAGGCCACTGACCCAATATGAAAAAAATATCTGTGAATCATATGTGTGAGAAGAGGCTAATATCCAAAATACACACAACACTCATACAAATCAAAACAAACAAACAAAAAAAGGTATAAAAATGGGGGGTATATGTGAATACATACTTTCCAAAGATGGCACACAGGTGCCAACAGACAGAAAAAGTTGTTCGACATCACTAATCATCGTCAGGGAAACATCAGTCAAACCCACAATCGGCTATCCCCTCACGACTGTTGGAACAGCAATTGTCCCAGAGACAGACAAAAAGTGGGGTCATGGGTGTGCAGACGAGGAGACACTGTGCACTGTTGGTGGGAATGGAAATTGGTGCAGCCACTGTGACAAACGGTATGGAGGTTCCTGAAAAAATAAATACAACTACCCCATGACCCAGTAATGGCTCTAATGAGTATTGATTCAGAGAACACAAAAATACTGCCTCAAAAAGACAGATGCACTCCCACATTCACTGCAGCATTATTCACAAGAACCAGACATGGAAACACAGACCTTGGGGGCCTTATGCCAAGTAACTCAGACAGAGGAAGACCAATACCAGATGCTCTCATGTACATTCCACGTGGAATAAATAAATACTGAACGCATAGATACTGAGAGCAGATTGGTAGGTGCCAGATTCGGGGATGGGGTGGTAGAAACGGGTGAAGGTGGTCCAAGTCTCAATGTTTGAGTGAGAAAATCCGACAGTCATGAAATGTTCTGTCCAGCAGGAGACTAAAACTAACCCCACAGCATCGGGTATAGGTTTCCCTGCTCTTCGAAAGTACAGGACTTTTGAGAAACCTTGCACAGCAGAAATGGTGTCAAGAAGGAATGGCCATTAATTTACACGGAACATTTAGTGTGCTCAGACTCCAAAATTCCTTCTCTTTGATTTTTCTTAGGCCTCAGGACACAAGTTTCTAACGGAGGCCCAGCATAAATGAAGATAAAGCACAGCAGAGGCTCACAGACACCATTCAAAGTGCTGGTGGCTGGATGCGGAGAGCAGTTCCCAGCGGAAGGAGCTGGTTAGGGTGCATGCCACCTCTGTTGTGCTTTTCCCCAAAACAGATGCTGAACGCGATTCTCACTGTTCACCTTTTTTCATAAGAGGGAAATCCTCTTCAGGTCTCTTCCTCTTACTGAAGCTGGGTAATAAACGTAGTTCTTTCAAGAATGCCCAGTGTCTTACTGTGAACGTTCAAAAAGTGGGGGATAATTGTACTTAAGCAATGCTGAGGGAGGAGATGTGAAAGGTTGTCCCAGACACAAACCTCAGCAGATCCACTGGGAAAGGCACCTTCCTCAGCATGCAGAACACGGACTACCTCCTACCGCCAGAAACCCTCTCCTTCCCCTCAATCAGGACAACCCACAACAGCTGGGAGTTACCCCAATTCCTCCATTCTCCTGCTTCTAATAGCTAACCCATCAGCAAATCCTGTGAGCTCCATCTTCAAAATAGACCCAGAATAGGTCTAACCACTCCATCCAAGGCCACTTGTCTGGTCCACAGTGGCTGAGTAACTGGAATAGCTTCGTCATTGACCTGCCTTGCCATCTTCAACCCTCTGTCATCTGTTCTCAACACTGTAGCCAGGATGGCCCAGTGAAACAGGGTCTCATGGGGTTATAGCCCTGGAATGGCTTTCTGTCACCCTCTGTCACCTCTCTGAGCTCATGTCCTAAGCTGTCTCCTGTGGCCACGGGGCCTTCTTGCTGCTCCTGGACATACCTGGAATTCTCCTGCCCCAGAGCCATTGCACATGCTTTCCCTTTTGTTCAGAATGTTCTTGATGTGTTCTCACTCACCTTCGGAGAAGTCTGAATTGGAGTGACAGGGACAGAAGATGAGGCTGTGTGTGTTGGGTGAGGCTGGTGGCCCAGAAGAAGGTTCTCTGCCAGCTCTCCGCCTGTGCCTCCCTTGTCCTCAGCCAGGAACTTGCACACAGCCCTCACCTGTCACAAGTCTCACCCAGGAGACCCACAGCCACCCCTGGAGCCCACCCTGAACACACCCTACTGCAGAATGCATTCAGCTCTCCTCTGGGACCCCTGTCAGCTTTACCCAGACCTGCAACTCCCCCATCTCCTGCAAAGCTCCCGGATTACCTCTCTGCTTCCAAAATCACACTGGCGCAAGGCTTTCATGAGAAAGCTATAACGCTAACTAATGAAAGGTTCACAGCTACTCTCCCCTTCTGTTGCCTTTCTCTCCACCTTCTTTCCTACCTGTGCAAACTGTAACATATCAGTGGAACATGAACATGCTCTGAGACCTGAATCTTTCATTGCAGCTTTCTGAGGACTCCTTATGTGATAAGCAACTAGTGTATCCTACAACAGGGTGTTTTACAAATATCATCTATAGAAGACTACAGCCCAAATCACTACAATTTTACCTCACTCTTCATGAAGCAGAACACTTTTTCCTTTCTTCTTTTATTAAATTCCAGTTAGTTCAAATGCGATGGAATATTCGCTTCAGGGGTAGGATTTAGTGATTCCTCACCTGCAAGGAGTACCCGGTGCTCATCACAAGTGCCCTCCTTAATACCCCTCACCGATTTAACTCTTCCCCCCACGCCCCTGTCCTGCAGCAACACTCAGTTTGTTCTCCAAGGTTGAGTCTATTTCCTTGTTTGCCACTCTCACCATCCCTCAACTCTGTTCCTCTGTTTTCTTTCTGAAATTCCACAAGCATGAGAGCATAGGATATTTGTCTTTCCTCACTGATTTTGCTTAGCTTAATACACTCTAGGTCCATCCACATCCTTGCAAATGGTAAGATTTCATTCTTTTTGGAGCTGGGTCATATTCCGTTATAGATATGTATCCCACATCTGCTTTATCCATTCATCAGTGCATGGACTTTGGGATTCTCTCCATAGTTTGTCTACTGTGGACAATGCTGCTATAAACATCATGGTGCATGTTCCCCCTTCGAATCCGCATTTTTGTATCCTTTGGGTAAATACCTAGGAGAGCAATTGCTGGATCATGGGGTTGTTCAATGTTTAACTTTTTGAGGAACCCCCACACTGGTTCCCAGACTGGCTGCACCACTTTGCATTCCCACCAACAGGATGGGAGTGTTCCCCTTCAAGCAGAACATTATCTGCGGGCAATTTCATAAGAGGAAACAAAACCTCTGGGAGATGCACCCAGGGTTAGGCAAGCAGTTGCAGACTTCACCCCAAGGCTCCTGACGCCAAGCCCCTTGAAGCCACCAGCATTTCACTATCCCAAAGAATTCCCAGACTCTCCTTCTGACTCCACCACCAAAGAAACTACAGAGAGAATATGGCACCTCAAAATATCGAGATAATACATTTAGTAAAACTAGAAAGTGAAGCTCAACTTTTAAACAGGAACAGGCCGCTTTGGATAATTTTGAATTTTCCCTCCACCCTAATTTTAACTCTTCTGATGAATAAACTAATCAATGATGAAACATCACCTTTGTCAAATGACATCACCCAAGTCTGTATCAGATGAATAAAGCCACCTAACTCTAGATGCTGGCCACTCAACCATATCTTAGGCCCAATTGAATAAACACTGTTAGATGAAGGAACAAATTAGATGTTACAAACAGGCACAGAGTGAATCTCACCTTCCCTTTCTAATAAAAGAGGGTTCCTAGGAAACAGATGGTCAAAATACATTTGTAAGCAATAAATGGACAGACAAATTGTGATCCCCTGCAAAGTTCTACCTGCAGGGAAACTAAGTAATTCTTGCACCAAACCCAGAATGCTGACAGCTACTTCAATTTTACTTTGTGGCTCAACTAGAGAAAAGAGAAAAGCCCAGGAGGTTTTGGGATAATGACAGGTTTTACCTCCAGCCCTGACATAGATAGGACATTTTGCCAAACATACCTGTGCTTTCTCTGAACACTGGCGTCCTGTGACAAGCTGCCTCGCTGACTCCGATGCTGACGTTCAAAACCTCGGGTTTCTTGGAGCCAGAGCAGAGAAGTGCTGTCAGCTGGGGAGAAGAAGACACCTCTAACCTAAAGCCTGCACACCTGCTTCGGTTTCTGGGCAAAGGGGCAACACATACTTGTTGTTTAGCAGTAATTATCTTCATTCTCAATAGACCAATGTCCTTGCCTTTTCTGGAAAGCAGACTTACTCTTCTAAAGAAACCCTCAATTCGTCTATTCCCAATGCAACTAGAGTGGAACATTTATTTCTCACTTAAATAGAAAACACTGTTATTGTCGACATTGCATGAATGAACTTTTAAAAACATTTTAGAGAGAAAGGAAGAGACCTTTATTCAAACCCAAGTCAGGACAGCTGCCTGGGAGACACAATCTTCACCAAGAAGGGAGTGCTCCGGGGAAGGAACTTTTGGGGCAGGCTTATGTATTTTTTTCTGTTTTGTTTTACATACAGAGTTACACACCACAATGAGGATCTTCTTAGATTCCAGAAAGTGACAGACTCTTTCTTATGTTTTCAGTATGTACATGTCAGTATGACTTTAATCTTATGGGAGCCAAAGAGGTTCTTTATTTTTTCTTATCTTTATGTTGGCATTTTTGGTTATTGTTTTCTTCTCAAAGCAGATGTACAACATGCTTGGGGCAGAAACAAGGCCCATGCTTTGAGGTTTTGCCTAGTCATTTTGAGCCGGGTAAAATGTAAAGGGATAACTTCCCTGGGAGCCCAGGATCAGCGCCCACAGATGATATAAGATAAAAATTACTTTCATCATTATAATTACTTCTAAAATGGAGGAATTTGAGACAAAAGCAACTTTCACAAGAGTACCAAGAAATCAAAATGATGCCCACAGAAGGCTACCTGCTCCATGGTCAGCACAGGTAACAGAAGTGTTCACAGTCTCTGGGCTCCTGCCTTTCTCCTGCCCAAATCTCTGAAGCACACAGACCACTTAAAATCAGAATTGTAGAACTGCTAGACACCTTAGAGATGTCTGGCACTATTCATTTGTACTGCAGAATAAAACACAGTAGCTCGTTGTCACAAACTAATTTCAACATGAAGTGCCCCCTGGATGCACTAAGTTCTTTCTCTGCAAATGTTGACTAATGTAAGTCACAGTCATACCATATAAACACTACGATGGCTGGGAAGTCATCGTAGGTAAGGGAATATTTTAGCCATGTTTATAAGCATTGGCTAACTTTGTAGAAGAGGCTGAGCTGAGTGTTTTTAAATACTATTTCAGACCTGTTTTACAGCACCCTCTGAACATACCAGAGCCTGAATGGACTAAAAAAGATAGTTGGTTTCAGTAACTTTAATACCAGAAAAATATTATACTGTCTCTGTTCCTAAGGATCTTTGAGTATCTTACCCAGAGTCCTCCACTGAGATAATGATCTTAATAATCACCATGGGCAGAGGTGAAAGGCCCGCTGAATTCGTTCCAGTTGTCCACATGACAAGAAAATCCTGATACTTGATAGGTTTCCAGATCGAGAAGACCAGAGATAAGAGGGAAATAGTAC
Source organism: Ursus americanus (assembly GCF_024610735.1). Classification (NCBI taxonomy): domain Eukaryota; kingdom Metazoa; phylum Chordata; class Mammalia; order Carnivora; family Ursidae; genus Ursus; species Ursus americanus. The sequence goes on along the minus strand of NW_028273698.1, from coordinate 449,918 downwards.
ACTGTATGGAACAACAAGGGATTTGGAGTCAATTTGGGGATCCCACTTAGGTTTCTGACACTAAAATCCTCTGTGACTCATATCATCCGAGTCCCTGTCTAACCACCTGAAAATGTGCCTAAAAATATCTACACCCTAGTTGAGAAGTTTAAGAGGCAGAATGCTACAAAGAGCCAGTATGATGTCTCTCAAGCACAGGTGCTCAGGAAGCCCTAATTGCTATTGGTTCTATTTCTTTTCCAGAAGAAAGAACACATGTTGAATCCATATTTCTAATAGATGACTCACCAGATGATTTTCAAACCTGAAGGAAGGCCAAGAAGTCACGCTTGTGTCATAGTTCACTCAGAAATCATGTTGTTGGACTGGTGAGGACGATACGATAGCAACGTCATCACTAAGAGTGGGGAGCTTCTAATTTCCATACGGCCATGTTGACCCCCTTGGCTCAGAGCCACCAGAAAGGGCAGCTGGGGAGGGGGAACCGCCATCACTATGAGTGGGGAGCTTCCCATTTCCATATGGCCATGTTGACCCCCTTAGCTCAGGGCCACCAGAAAGCACAGCTGAGGCGGACCACAGGCCAAGACTGCCAGGTGTGGCTGGGGCAGGCAGAACTCTGACTTAAGGCTCAACTCCTGGCTAGGTTATTATTATGCTCTTCACAAAGAAAGTGCCATTGTGTGTGAGCCCTCATGTAGAAAAGGTTCAGAATTTCCACTGAGATTCCTCTCTCACCTTTAGGATATGTAGCAAAGTTCCATTTAATTTTTAAACATTGAAGGACTTCCTGGTTTTCTTTTCGCTATGACTGTGGCTCAATTCGCCTGTGGTCTAAGAATAGAATCTAGTTAATTTCAGGGTTTAACATTTGTAGACTTCATTCGTGGCCCCACCTATCATCTATTTGGGTAAAGAGACTATGACCACTTGAAAATAATGTATTCTGCACGTATTATGGAATGTTCCCTATATGTCAATTAGGTCACATTTTTACCAATGTTTTGTCTGCTTTTTCTGTCAGATATTGAGAAAGGTATATTAAAATCTTCAACAATGCTCCTCTATTCAACGTGGCATCGGAGAGTCTACCAGTGTTAGAAGGCAAGAGAAACAAAAAGTATAAGAATTGAGGGGATAATTGTGACTATTCACAGATAATATGATTGTGTACATAGAAAATCCAAAACAGTCTATAAATACCCTTAGAATTAAAAATGCAATTTATAAATTTGAGATGGATTGTAGCTTCCCATTGGACAGTTTCTGAAAGAAACCATAGAACCTGTCAATCTTGGGGTAGGACATAGGGTGCACTAACCATTTAAAAGAATTCAGTGGGACTTCATAAAAATGTGACATTTCTCCTTATCTTATGACCATATGAAAATGAAGAAGTGAACCGCAGGCTGGGAAGTACAGATTTGCAATACACACACTGACAAATCCTTGTCAATAAAGAATTCCTGCTCATCAACCATAAAAAGTCTATTTATAAACAAATACTTCACAAAAGATTGACTGATGGCCAATAAGAACAGGAAAGGGTGCTCTACAGTATTATTTTCAGGAGCAGCAAGGCCTTTCCTAAAATGAAAACATACACACAAACTAGTATTCCCTAGATGGATGACGTCCTTATTTCTGAGGAAAGCTTGAAGAACAGACTAGCATCAAAGTAAAGTGATGGAATTCCTGACACTCAGAGGATGGACAATTGACCTCAAACTACAGTACAATTTCCAGGCAGCATTCGGTCCTCTGAAGGCAGACAACTACCACACCCCTTCCTACACCACACAGGTTGCTTCCCAACCCCTACCATAAAAGAAGAAGATGAGAAACAGATAGGACTAGTAGGAAATAGCAAAAATCACATGTGGGGATTATCCTGAAACACACTGATCACATAACTAGTGTAAGGAAGTGTAGGGAACTGACAAGGACAGAGACTCAAGAGGTACTTCTTTGGGAAATGTTGTCTGAAATCGTCACACGTTGGTACCAGCTAATGAGGGCTCTGAGCATACCTAGGGTTTGCTCACAAGGGTCTGCAACACCATCGCTGAGGACTGAAACTCTTCAGGACCTCAAAGCTTGCCTGATTGACTATTGGACTAAGAGATTCCCATGTTCTGAAAACAGATACCAACTCATTGAAAGGTTCACCTGGGCTCTCTCGGAGGCCCTACAAGAAGCTGAACCATTCACTGATAATCAATTACACACACACACACACACACACACACACACACACACACACACACCTGTCATTTCAGCAATTACTTAAACATTCAAGGTTCTTCCTACCTTTTCTTTTTCACATTGATATTTATACTCACATGAAATGTCATCATTTCTAATGAACACTGATGTCAAAATAGAGATCTATTGACACAATACTCACAAAATGGAACTTCCCTGCTGTCATTTTCAATATAGCGTTTTTTAAAGTTCATACATATTTTAGGTTTTTGGTAACTTATACAGGAGAAGATCAGCATTGAAAAACTCTGAATACTGACAATGAGTTTTAAGCCTAGAGAACAAAAATTGTCCAATTTCATAGATAATAAGGAACCAAAGGCAAAGCATGGAAGCTGCAGTCGAATAATTTTACACATGTGCATCCTCTACTATTCTACTACTGAGGGGCGTGTTTTATTACCACTAAACATGCATCAGTTATCTTCCACATGCACCTGCACAGGTATAATGAATTACTACAGTAGAATGAAATGTCTGGGAACTACTTGGCAGCATCTATAATGAACAATGAAATTTCGATCTTATATTCGGTGAACTTCCACTGTCTGTCCCTTTAGACAATGGACCCTAAACAGAAGGGGGAATGAACCACGAGAGACTATGGACTCTGGGAAACAAACTGAGGGCTTCAGAGGGGAGAGGGGTGGGGGATTGGGATGGGCCAGTGATGGGTATTAAGGAAGGTACATATTGCATGGAGCACTGGGTGTTATATGCAAATAATGAATCATGGAACACTACATCAAAATCTAAGGAAATAGTGTATAGTGACTAACATATCATAATAAAAAATTGTTATTAGAAAAAAAGGTAAAAAAAAAACAATACAGCTTTTCTGTTTCAAGAACAATCACAATTGAGAAAAAACTAACTTCCAATCCCTAAAGCAAAACACAGACCAAGTTCCATTTCACTCCCCTTTATTCACATTCTCTGTGGGTTCTAAGCTATTTCCCTACCTCCTTTCCAGCTGAGCAGGGAGCCTCGGCTCGATCCCAGAACCCTGGGATCATAACCTGAACCAAAGGCACATGCTTAACTGGCTGAGCCAGCCAGGAGCCCCAGCCATGTTTTTCTTAAGCAAAAGGACACTTTCTCACAATGCCTTCACATGACTTCACATGGTACCAGAGACCTGCATTTGCCTCTAGGAGGTTGCAGATGAAGGCGATTGCAAACTCTCACAGTGGTTTATCAAATACAATGACCTGCCTGGTGACAGTGAAACTCTTATGAGCCCACGAGAGGGTGCTGTGACACTCAGCTGTAGCTGGGCTGGCACAGAGAACCAAATCCATTTCCCTGCCTGATGTCTGTGAGGAACAGATGCCCCCACTGTGAATGAGACCCTGCCATTGAGCTGTCCAGAGATGGCCATCCTCACGGAGGATGAGGATAAAGGACAATGCCTGAGGAGACCTCATCTGTCTCTTTTATCTTTTCATATTTTTGACAGTGGACAAATCACTGCCTAGGAGTCCCCAACTACCTTAGTCTCATATGTGAATGGCCAAGAGGTTTTACAAAACACTCAAGATTTTGACCTCACAAATGCCCACAACCACTTACCATAGGGATTCAATATTAAGCAAAGATACTGTTCGTTGGAAGAGAGGTCCTGCCCACTGTTGTTTCTCACTTATATGCTCATCTTCCTTACCTCATGGTAACATAACCAGCTTGATTCCTGCTTCCGTCTTCAGGAAGGCTGAGGTGACTTGAAGGGCCTTACCCTGACATCGTTCTTTCTTAGCAATAAGATGTGGACATTTCCCTAGTCCTACACACCCAAAGTTGAATCGGAATCAGGATTGAGGAGGCTGATGAGAGTTGAAGGTGTTTTCCTGTACACGGTGGTTTATTACCAATAAGGATGGGTCAGAGTCCTCGAAATTCCAGAACCTTTTCATTAATGCTTCCTACTCAGAAAGATGATGTACATTGGTCTTTCCCTGTATAGTGTGGTGACTCAGAGAAAAGTGCTTAGCCCTTTCGTCAGACTTCCACGACCACTTTGGGGCTGGCTTCCATATTCACAAAGGATGATGTTAGGGCTAAGAGGGTTCCTGTACACTGTTATTTCTTACAGATAAGTGTATGGCATTTTTGTTACATTGCCAGAGCCACTTAGCGCTGGGCTTGCCGGCCTCCTGGGGATGAACCCTAACCCTAGGTCGGCCCCCGAGGGGCCCCTCCCAAGGGGCCTGGCGCCACAACACCGGGGATTGTGGACACCCGAGCCCAGCGCCGGAGTCACCCTGCCGCCCCCCAGCAACCCGGGCTGCTAGGGGCACCGCCAGTCTTTCAGGGCGAGAGAACGGGCAGGGCCCTCCAAGCCCCCGGCGACCTTTGAAGCCCCCCGCGCCAAAACGCTTGGGCCTACACTCCCTCTCGCTAGTGCCCTCACCTCGGCCTGCCCCTCTGCCTGCCGCAGAGCTGGCGGAAGGGGCCTGCTGGAATCCTGGAGGCTAACACTTACCCTAGGTCGGCCCCTGAGAGGCCCCTCCCAAGGAGCCTGGCACCGCAATGCCAGGGGTTTGGGACCCCCGAGCCCCACTGCTGGACTCACTCTGCCACCCCGCAATCACCCAGGGCGCTAGGGGCGTGGGCAGTCATTCAGGAAGGGAGAACGGGCAGGGCCCTCTGATCCCCCTGCGACCTTCGAAGGCCCCCCGCACAAAAACTCTGGCTTCCACGCTCCTGCTCGCCAGCGCCCTAACCTCGGCTCACCCCTCCGCTCGCTGCAGAGCTGGTGGATCGGGCCTGCTGGCTTCCTGGGGGCTAACCCTATCCCTAGGTCACCCCCAAGGGGCCCCTCCCAAGTGGCCTGGCGCCACATGCCAGGGATTGGGGACCCCAAGTCCCAGCGCCGGACGCACCCTGCCGCCCCGCTGCCACATGGGGTGCTAGGGGCGTCGCCAGTCCTTCAGGGCGACAGAACGGGCAGGACGCTCTGAGCCACCTACGACCTTTGAAGGCACCCCGAGCCAAAGCCAAATGCTCTGGCCCACGCTCCCGCTCGCAAGCTACCTCACCTGGACCCACACCTCCATTCTCTGCACATGGGTGGAACGAGCCTGCCAGTCTCCTGGGGGCTAACCCTAACCCTAGGTCAGCCCCCGAGGGGCCCGTCCCAAGGGGCCTGGCGCCGCAACGCTGGGTATTAGGGACCCCGAGCCCCAGCGCCGGAATCACCGTGCTGCCCCACCGCCACCTGGGCCGCTAGGGGTGCCGCTGGTCATTCAGTGCAGGAGAACGGGCAGGGCCCTCCGAGCCCACGGCGACCTTCGAAGGACCCCCGCACCAAAACGCTTGGGCCCACGCTCCTGCTCGCCAGCGCCCTTACCTCGGCCCTCCCCCCCGCTCGCCACACAGCTGGCGGATCAGGCCTGGGGGCCTTCTGGGGGCTAACCCAAACCCTAGGTCTGCCCCCTAGTGGCCCCTCCCAAGGGGCCTGGCGCTGCAACGAGGGGGATTGGGGACTCCTGAGCCCCAGCGCCGGACTCACCATGCCCCCCACCGCCACCCGGGCCACAAGGGGCACCCCCGGTCATTCAGGGCAGGAGAACGGGCAGGACCCTCTGAGCCCCTGGTGACATTCGAAGGCCCCTCGCTCCAAAACTTTGGGCCCACGTTCCCGCTCGCCAACGCCGTCATCTCAACCCGCCCCTCTGCTCACTGCACAACTGGCAGATCGGGCCTAGTGGCCTCCTGGGGTAACCCTAACCCTAGGTCGGCACCCAAGGGGGCCCTCTCAAGGGGTCTGGGGCCACAACGCTGGTAATTGGGGACCCCAGAGCCCTAGCGTCGGACTCAACCTGCTGCTCCGCCACCATCTGGGCTTCTAGGGGCGCCGCCGGTCATACAGGGTATGAGAACGGGCAGGGCCCTCCTAGCCCACGGTGACATTTGAAGGCGCCCCGCGCCAAAACGCTTGGGCCCATGCTCCCGCTCGCCAGCGCCCTCACCTAGGCCTGCCCCTTCGCTCGCCCGACAGAGGGCGGATCAGGCCTGCCCGAGTCCTGGGGGCTAACTCAAACCCTAGGTCGGCCCCCCAGGGACCCGTCCGATGGGTCCTGGCGCCTCAACGCCTGGGACTGCTGAACCATGAGCTCCAGCGCCGGACTGACCATGCTGCCCCGCTGACACCCGGGCCTCTAGAGGCACCGCTGGTCATTCAGGGCGTGAGCACGGGCAGGGGCCTCCGAGCCCCCCTTGTCCTTCGAAGGCCCGCCGCACCAAAACGCTTGGGTCCAGGCTCGCACTCGTCAGCACCCTCACTTCATCCCGCCCCTCTGCTCGCCACCCAATGGGTGGATCGGGACTGCCGGCCTCCTGGGGGTTAACCCTAACCCTAGGTCGACCACCGAGGGGCCCTTCCTAAGGGGCCTGGCACCGCAATGCGGGGATTGGGGACCCCCGAACCCCAGCACCAGACTAACCTTACCACTCTGCCAGCAGCCGAGCCGCTAGGGGCGCCGCCGGTCATTCAGGGCGGGAGAACGTGTAGGGCCCTCCGAGCCCCCGGCGACCTACGAAGGGCCCCCGCGCAAAAACGGTTGGGCCCACCCTCCTGTTCGCCAGCACCCTCATCTCGGCCCGCACCTCCGCTCGTAGTAGAGCCCACGGATCAGGCCTGCCGGCCTCCTGGGGGCAAATTCTAACCCTAGGTCGACCACCGAGGGGCCCTTCCCAAGCGGCGTGGCGCTGCAACGCCGGGGATTGGGGATACCTGAGCTGCAGCACGGGAATCACCTGCCATCCCACCGCCAACGGAGCCACAAAGCGTGCCGCTGGTTATTCAGGGCAGGAGAACAGGCAGGGCCCTTCGAGACATGGCAACATTCGAAGGCCCAGGGCGCCAAAACGCTGGGGATCACGCTCCCGCTCTGCATCACCCTCAACTCGGCCCACACCTCCACTCTTCGCAGAGCCAGCGACTCGGGCCTGCCGGCCTCCTGGGCACTAACACTAACCCTAGGACAGCCCCTGAAGTTCCCTTCCTAAGGGGCCTGGCGCCGCAACGCCAGGGATTGGGGAACCCCAAGCCCCAGCGCCGGATTCACGCTGCCGCCCCACCCCACACGGGCCGCTAGGGGCGCCGCCATTCATTCAGGGTGGGAGAACTGGAGGGCCCTCCGAACCCCTGCCGACATTCGAAGGCACACCGAACCAAAACGCTTGGGCCCAGGCTCATGTTCACCAGGACCCTCACCTCGGCCCAACTCTCCGCTCGACGCACAGGTGGTGTATCGGGCCTGCGGGGCTCCTGGAGGCTAACCCTAACCATAGGTCGGCCCCCGAGGGGCCCTTCCCAAGGGGCCTGGCGTCGCAACACTGGGGATGGGGACCCCGAGCCCATGTGCCGGACTCACCCTGCTGCCCTTCAGCCACCCGAGCCACTAGAGGCCCCGCCGGTCAATCAGGGCAGGAGATCGGGCAGGGCCCTCCGAGCCCACGCTGACCATTGAAGGCTCCCCGTGCAAAACCGTTGGCTCCCAGGATACTGCTCGCCAGTGCCCTCACCTCGGCCCGCCCCTCCGCTTGCTTCCGAGCTGGTGGATAGGGCCTGCCTGGCTCCTGGCAGCTAATCAAAACCTAGGTCGGCCCTGTGGGGACATCCCAAGAAGCCTGGCTCTGCAATGCTGGGGATTGGTGACTCAGAGCCCCAGAGCCAGACTCACTCTGCCGCACTGTACCCACCCGGGCCGCTAGGGGCGCAGCCGGTCATAGAGAGCGAGAGAAGGGCAGGGCCTTCTGAGCCACCGGTGACCTTCAAAGGCTCCCCAGGCCAAAACGCTGGTTCCCACGCTCCCGCTCCCCAGCGCCCTCACCTGGGCCCGCACCTCCGCTCGCCGCACAGTGTGCGGATTGGGCCTGATGGTCTCCTTGGGGCTAACCCTAACCCTAGGGCCCCTCCCAAGGGTCCTGGTGCCACTAAGCCTGGGATCTGGGACTCCAAGCCCCAGAGCCAGACTCACCCTCCCACAACACTGCCACACGGGCCGCTAGGGGCGCCGCCGGTCATTCAGGGCGGTAGAAGGGACAGGGCCCTGGAGAAACAAGCGTCATTTGAAGCCTCCAGCGCCAAAATGCAGGGGCCCACAATCCCGCTCCCCAGCACCCTCACCTCGGCCCACCCCTCCGCTCGCCCCACAGCCATCATATCCGGACTGCCGGCCTCCTGGGGGCTAACCCTAACCCTAGGTCGGCCCCCGAAGGGCACTCCCAAAGGGCCTGGCACCGCGACGCCGGACATTGGGGACCCACAAGCCCCAGCGATGTACTCAACCTGTCCCTCTGCCACCACCCGGGGCACTTGGGGCGCCGCCGGTCATTCAGGGTGGGGGAACGGGCACGGCCCTCCGAGCCCCCGGCGACATTCGTAGGTCCCCCATGCCAAAACGCTGAGGCCCATGCTCCCTCTCTACAGCGCCCTCACCTCGGCCTGCCCCCCCTCTAGCCACACAGCTGGCAGATCCTGCCTCCCGGGCTCCTCGGGGCTAACCGTAACCCTAGGTGGGCCCCAGAGTGGCCCCTCCCAAGAGGCTTGGTGCCGCAACGGCAGGGATTGGGGACCTGCAAGCCCCAGCGCCGGGCTCACCCTGCCGCCCCGCCGCCACGTGGGCCGCTAGGGGTGCCGCCGGGCATTCAGGGCGGGATAACCGGCAGGACCCTCCGAGCCTCCGGTAAAATAAGAAGGCCCCCACGCCAAAACACTGGGTACCACGCTACCGCTCGACTGCGCCCTACCACGGTCAATCCCTCCGCTCACTGCACAGCCGGCAGATCTGGACTGCGGCCTCCTGGGGGTTAACCTAACCCTAGGACAGTCCCCGAGGGGCCCCTCCCAAGGGGCCTGGCGCCGCAACGCTGGGGATTGGGGAAACCCAAGCACCAGTGCAGGACTGACCCTGCCACCCCGCTGCCACCCAGGGAGCTAAGGGCGTCGCCGGTGCTTCATGGCGGGAGAACGAGCAGGGCCCTCCGAGCCCCCTGCGACATTCGAAGGCCCACCGAGCCAAAATGTTGGGGCCCACGCTTCCGCTCGCCAGCGACCTCACCTTGGCCCACCCCTCCATTTGCCACGGAGCCGGTGGATCGAGCCTGCCAGCCTCCTGGGGGCTAACCCTAACCCTAGGTCGGCCTCCAAGGGGCCCCTCCCAAAGGGACTGCCACCGAACGCCAGGGATTGGGGACCCCCGAGTCACAACGCTGGACTCACCGTTCCGCCCCGCCCACACCCGGGCCACTAGGGTACCGCTGATCATTCAGGGCTGGAGAATGGGCAGGGCCCTCCCTGCCCCGGTGACCTTCGAAGGCCCCCAGCGCCAAAAGGCTGGGGCCCACTCTCCTGCTCGCCAGCGCCCTAATCTTCGACCGCGTCTCCATTCGCCCCAGACTGCGGATTGTGCCTACGGCCTCCAGGAGCTAACCTTTACCCTAGGTCGGCCCCCAAGGGGCCTCTCCCAAGGGGCCTCGTGCTGCAACGTCTGGCATTGGAGACCCCCGAGCCTCAGCGCCAGACCCACCCTGCCGCCCCGCCACCACTCGGGCTGCTAGTGGAGCCGCCACTCATTCAGGGCAGGAGAATGGGCAGGGCCCTCTGAGTCCCCGGCGACATTTGAGGGCCCCCGGCGCCAAAACTTTGGGTACCACCTTCCAGCTCGCCAGTCCCTCACCATGGCCCGCCCCTCTGCTCACCGAACAGCTGGCGTATGGGGCCTGCTGGCCTCCTGAGGACTAACCCTAACACTAGATTGGCCCCAGAGGGGGCCCTCACAAGGGGACTGGTGACCAAAGCCGGGGATTGGGGACACCCGAGCTGCAGTGCTGGACTCACCCTGCCGCCCCATCGACATCGGCCCGCTGGGGCGTCGCTGGTCATTTAGGGCGGGAGAACGGGCAGGGCCCTCCGAGCCTCTAGCAACGTTCAAAGGCCTCCTGCGCCAAAACGCTGGATACCATACTCCTGCTCGCCAGCGCCCTCACCTCGTCCCACTCCTCCGCTCCCCGCACAGCAGGCGCATCGGTCCTGCTGGCCTACTGGGGTCTAACCCTAAGCCTAAACCCTAACACCTAACCTTAAACCCTAAAACTTAACCCCTAACCCTAACCCCTAACCCTACCCCTTCAGCTAACCCTACCCATAACCCGTAACCTAACCCTAAACCTAACCCTAACCCGTACCCTAACCCTAACCCTACCCGTACCCTAACCCTAACCTGTACCCAAACCCTAACCGTAACCCTAAAACGTACTCTAACCCATACCCTAACCCTAACCCTAAACTGTACCCTAACCCGTAACTTAAACCGTACCCTAAACCTAACCGTAACCCTAACAAGTACCCTAACCCATACCCTAACTTTAACCCTAAACCTTAAAACCTGACACTAACCCATGTCCTAACTCATACCATAACCCGTACCCTAACCCTACCCATAACCTAACCCTAACCCATACCCTAACCGTAACCCTAAACACTAAACTGTAACCCTTACCCTAACCCTAACCAGTACCCTTACCTTAACTTTAACCCATACCCTAACCTGTACCCTAACCCATAAACTAACCCGTACCCTATCACTAACCTGGACCCTAACCCATACCCTAACCCATACCTAACCCTAATCTGTACCCTAACCCGTACCCTAACCCATACCCTAACCCTAAACCGTATCCAATCCCTATCCCTAACGTGTTTCCTAACCCGTACCCTAACCCTAATCCGTACCCTATGCCGTACCCAAATCCGTACGCCAACACTTACCCTAAACCGTACCCTAACCTGTACCCTAAACCGTACCCTAATGCGTACCCTAACCCATACCCTAAACCTAACCCGTACTCCAACCCTAACCCTAACCCTAAACCCGAACCCTAAACCCTAACCCGTACCCTAAACCCTAATCTGTACCCTAACCCATAACCTCTAACCTGCAACCCCAAAACCCAACCCTAACCCGTACCCACTCCTTACCCTAACCCTAACCCCTACCCTCACCCATAACCTAACCATAACCCATACCCTAACCTTAACCCATACCCTAACCTCAACCCATACCCTAATCCGTACCCTAACCCCAGGGATTGGGTACACCTGAGCCCCACCACGGGACTCATCCTGCCACCCCTCAGGAAACCATGCCCCTTGGGGCGCCACAGAACATCCCATGCAAGAGAACTGGTAGGGCCCCCCTGAGCCCCCAGGGATCCTCGGTGGCCCCTACACCCCAACCCTGAGGCCCACACTCATCCCGCCCCACACCTTCCCTTCAGGTTGCCACCGAACTCGTCGCAGAGCCGGCAGATCAGGCCTGCCGGGATCCTGGGGCCTACACCTGACCCTAGGTCGGCTGGGTAGGGCCCCTCCCCTGGGGCCCGGTGCCGCAGCCCCAGGGACTGGGGACACCTGAGCCCCACTGAAGGATAAAGCCTGCCAGCCCGCGGGAAACTGTGCCCCTTGGGAGGCTGTAGAGCATTCAGGGCGGAAGAACCAGGAGGGCCCCCAGAGCCCCCGGCGAACTTCGGCGATCCCTAAACTCAACCGTGAAGCCCATGCTCACCCCACCCCGCACCTTCAACTCAGCCCAGGGCGGAGCTCGCCACATAGTGGGCAGATCTGGCCTGCGGGATTCCTGGGCCCCAACCCTAACCCTAGTTCATCTGTGGAGGGGCCCCTCCCCAGGAGCCTGGAGCCGCAGCCGCGGGGATTCGGGACACCTGAGCCCCACAGCAGGACTCAGTTTGCCACCCTGCAGGAAACCGTGTGCCTTGGGAGGCCATAGAGCATTCAGGGCGGGAGAACCAGGAGGGCCCTCCTGAGCCACCAGCGAACTTTGGTGGCCTCCCGCACCCCAACCCTGAGGCCCATGCTCACCCTCCCCACATCCTCACCTCAGCCCGTGTAGCTCGCCATACAGCCAACAGATCGGGCCTGCGGGGCTCCTGGGCCTATCCCTAGCCCTAGGTCGCCGTGGGTTTGGGGGCCTCCCCAGGAACCTTACACCACAGACCCGGGTAATTGGGATACCTGTGCCCCACCGCAGGACTCAGCTTGCCACCCGACAGGAAACCGTGCCCCTTGGGGCTCTACAGAGCCTACAGGGCACGAGAACTTGGGGAGGCCCCCGGAGCCCATCCCCATCCTTTGGCAGCCCCCCGTGCCCCAACCCTGAGGCCCATGCTCACCCTCCTCCATGGCCTCCTCTCAGCCCTCCACAGAGCTCACCGCACAGCCTGCAGATTGTCCCTGCCGGGCTCCTGAACACTAACCCTTACCCAAGGTTGGCCACAGAGGGGCCCCTCCCCGGGGTCCTGGCACCCCACTCCAGCGGATTGGGGACACCCAAGACCCACCGTAGGACTCAGCCTGCAACCCACAGTAAACTGTACCATTTTGGGGCACAACAGAGCAGTCAGGGCAAGAGAATTGGGGCACCCCCTGAGAGCTCCTTCTGCTGAACCCCGACCTTTGTGGGCCCTTCTGGATGGAACCTCAGGCTCCCACTCACCCACCCTCGTGCCCTCATCTCACTCGGCCTGGGAGTTCTCTGAGCACTGGGCAGTTCGGACCTGCTGTCTCTTGAGGCCTAACCTAACTCTGGGTCTTCTGTTGAGGGTCCCTCCCCGTTTGCCTGCCTCCAAGGCACCAGGCATTGGGCTCACCTCTGTACGACTAGAGGACTCACCCTGCCCCACAGGAGGAAACTGTCCATTTGGGGCTGCAGCAAGGATTCATAGGAAAATCGAAGGGCCCCCCTCAGCCCATCCCAGGCAACCCCCACTTTCAGAGATGTCCCCGGATCCAATTAGTAGCTTCACACTGACCTTTAAACTTTCTCTCCACGGAGAGCTTTTGAAATTCTACACACTTCCAACCGATGGCATCATCCAGCTTCAGTGCCTTACCCAGCTTTAGGTCTTGAGATGGATTAAAATGGGAAGTCATTTCACTGATGACGACATACTGGTGACCAAAAGATACATGCATAAATGCTTCATATCACTTGGCTTCAGGGAAATGGAAATCTAAACCCCTATAGATGCCCTACCACACGAGGCCGAATATCTAAAAATAAGAAGACATGAAACTACACATCTTGGAGAGGATGTGGAGAAACGGGAACCCTCTTACACCCCTGTAAGAATGCAGTGTGGTACAGCCACTCTAGAAAATGGTACAGAGTTTCCTCAAGAAGTTATAAATAAAGCTACCCTATGTCCCAGCAATTGCACTACGGGGTATCGACCCCAAAGAGACAGATGTAGTGAAGACGGGACACATGCACCCCAGTGTTCATAGCAGCAATGTCCATAATAGACAAACTGTGGAAGGAGTGCAGATGATCATGGACAGATGAATGGATAAAGAAGATGTGGATCATATATATATATAATGGAATATTACTCAGCCATCAGAAAGGATGAATACTTACCATCACACCGACATGGGTGGAGCTGGAGGGTATTATGCTGAGTGGAATAAGTCAATGAAAGAAAGACAATGATCATATGCTTTCACTCCTATGTGGAATATCAGAAACAAGGAAGAAGACCATAGGGGAAGGAAGGGAAAATAGAATGGGAAGTCATCAGAGAGGGAGAAAACCCATGATGGACTCTTAACTATCGCAAGAAACTGATGATTGTTGGAGAAGTTGGGGGGGGGGGGTAACTGGGTGAGTAGCATTAAGGAGGCCACATGATACAATGAGCACTGGGTGTTACACACGACTGAAAATTTATTTAAGACTACATCTGAAACTAATGGTGTACTGTAAGTTGGCTAATTGAATTTAAATTAAAGAACAAAAGACCTCGAATAAACAATCCTAAACATTTGTATGGATCCACTAAAGATTCCGAACAGACAGTGCAATGTGGAAAAGAAAAACAAAGCTGGAGGACTCACTATTTCAGATTTCAGGTTATACTACAAAGCTGCAGTCATCCTAACAAGAGAGTACAGCACGAAAATAGAAACAGCGACCAAAGGAACAGGATACAAGTTCAGACAGAAACCCATAATTATGTGGTCCATGAATTTTCCACAAAGCAAGCAACAATATCAAAAGGGAAAAGGACAGTCTCTACAGCAAATGGTGTTGGGAAAACTAGACAGCTACGCACAAAAGAATGAAATTAGACTGCTTTCTTACACAATACAGACAAACACAAAACAGTTTCAAGACCTCAATATGAGACCTGAATCCATAAAAATCCTACAGGAGGGAAGACAGTAACTTCTTGACATGGACCATACCAACGTTTTTCTGGACTGTCTCCTGAGGCAAAGCAAATGAAGGCAAAAACAAACTATTGGGAATACAGCAAAATAAAAAGTTTCCACACAGCAGAAGAACAATGAAAACGTAAAAATCATAAGACAACCTACTCAAAGGGAGATGATATTTGCAAAGATCATATGCAATAAAGGGATAGTGTCCAAAACATATACAACTGATACTACTCGACCCCCCAAAAGACAAATAATCCAGTTAAAAAATAGGCAGAAGACATGGACAGACATTTCTCCAAAGAAGAAATACAAATGGCCAACAGTCCCGTGAAAAGGTGTTCACCATCACCCATCATCAGGAAAATGTAAATCCAAAGGACAATGAGGTATTACATCAAACCTGTCAGAATGGCTAACATCAAAAGCACAACAAAGAGCAGGTGTTGGGAGGATGTGGATGAAGGGGAATCTTCGTGAACTTTGGGTGGGAATGCAAACTGTGGTGGCCACCGTGGAAAACAATATGAAGTTTCCTCAAAAAATTAAATATAGAACTACCCTACGATCCAACAATCACACTACTCGTATTTACCCAAAGAATAGGAAAACAGTAAGTAAAAAGGATACGTGCACCCCTATGTTTCTTGCACTATTATTTACAATATCACCATATGGAAGCAACCCAAGTGTCTGCAGAAAAATTGACAAATGAGATGATAGATGTGTGTATTCACACACACACACACACACACACACACACACACACACACAATGGAGTATTACTCGGCTTGAAAAAGAATGAAACCTTGCCATTTGCAGCCACATGGATGGAGCTAGAGAGTATTATCCAAACTAAAATCAGTCAGTCAGAGAAAGACAAATCCCATATGATGTCACTCTAATGGGGAATTTAAAAAACAAACAAAAATAAATAACTAAAAGAGAAAAAGGAGACACACCAAAATACAAACTCTTTTCAATAGAGAACAAACGGATGGTTACCAGACAGGAGGTGGATAGAGGGATGAGTGAAATAGATGAAGGGGATTAAGAGGACACTTTTCTTGATGACCACTTTGTAATATATAGAATTACTGAATCACTCTACTGTACACCTGAAACGAATGTAACACTGTATGTTAGCTCTATAGGAATTAAAATAAATTTAAAAAAAAGATTTTTCTTTCAGAAACCTCTTTGAAAAAGCTTTTCCTGTGCAATGTGCAAAAGCCCTACTTGGGATTCGCTCTACAATAATTATTCATTTCATGCCTAAAATTCAGATTTCACTGCGTTCTTACTGTGGATCCCAGCCCACGGGAGCCATGGTCCCTTTCTGTCCAGGTTCAGCACCTATGCATTCAAGATTGGAAGTAGAGACACATATCACTTCACAGTCCAGAAAGCTATTATTGTTTCTGTTTCAGTGTGAGAGAGTCACAGACTTTGGGACAGGTTTCAGAGCAGGTTTATTATGGATTCTGGATCTCTACTTCAATGTTTATTGCCTGGATCCACTTGGCTAATAGGTTCCCTGTGGATGGGCTTGCTTCCAAGCACATACATGGAAGATGAAACGGTCGGTGGGCTCGGTGTGGGACAGGAAGAAGACCAAAAGCAGACAAGGGTCCGACCCCTCCCCTGATCCAGGAACTGCTATGGGAGAGGGTACGGGAGGTAGAATCCATGCGAAACTCCAAGGTCACCAGCTGAACACAGGAGGCACAGGTCAAGGGATCTGGAGATGCAGGGGTTGAAGGCTGCTCTGAGCTACTTCTGGGAGGAAGGGAGGGAAGGAATGAGAAGGAGACACTGCCTGTCCCTGGCCCATGCCAGCTGCCCACCGCTCCGACACGCATCAGTCTATGAGCTGACACAGCCTGGGCTCAGGATGGGCTGGCTCGGGTCCCTCAATCCTCAGTGGGACAGCTGGCCCCAGGGCTCAGAGACATGCTGAGGGAGATGAGAGGGAAAGCTGCCCTGCCCAGGTCATCCCCTCCTTGAGCAGACAGCCCTTCAGAACTGCTAAAAAAAAAAAAAACCCACTAACGGGGTTGAAAGACATGCCATGGATGAACTAAAGCATAGAGATATGTAAAATAACATTCATTTTTAAGTTCAGAGCTGTCAGCTCAGGAAGTGGGGAGAGCTTCCCTGAAGAAGACTGAGGGGAGTACAGGCCATGCTGAAAAGGGAGACATGGCTCTCCTGATTGGGGACCTGCAGCCCCCTTCCAGGGCAGGGCATCATCCTCACATCACAAGAGATCCATGGAAGTTTTCCATCAGGGCCAGATGTTTGTCTCGAGAAGGCTACCCTGTCATGGGACTGCACAGGGCACCAGGGACGAGGGCCAGATGGAGGACAGACAATACCCCAGAGGCCATGGGGCAAGAGCAGAGGCACATGACCTTGAAGATGATGAAAAGCAGGAGGTGGCAGCATGGAGCCGGCCCAAAAGTGTCATGGGAGCAGTGCCCACAGCTACACTGACTGGGTGCCTTCTGTGCCAGGTGTGGCTGACTTCAGTGGGCTCCAGACTAGTCCTGACCACAAGTCTAGGAAGTGTGTACCACCCCGGCCTCCTCTTCCTTTGCAGCTGCTAGGAATCACGGTCACAGACCCTGGTCAGCTTTCCTGGAAACCAAGCAGTGACTCCCCCGCACGCTGCACCTCTGGTGGTGGTCCAGTGCGACCCTCGTGCCTGGCCAGACACTGATGTCTACCTGTCTCCACACAAATCCACAGACAGGAGGGTGTCCCTGAATTCCACAGCACCTGATGAGACAGATCCACAGAACCCAACACCCAGTGGGTCACTAGGGACCTCACCTATGGTCATGGAGCTCACCATACCCTATTTCTGTCGCTTCCCACAGAAAGCCTGCTTCTGATCCCCCACAATACCATACATCCTGGTTGCTGACCTGGGGTAATGCCATGAACCCACATGGCACCTTTCTTTAAGTAAAGGCTATGCCTACACCTCCTAGAAAATATTTAATGAAGTACAAGTCCATCAGGACTATGGTGTGAATGGTAGCACACAGCCTGCATGGTAGTAGTCAGTAATTCTAACTAGGGTTAACCCCACCCCCCGTCTCACAAAACCTTCCTCCATCCCCACTGAACTCATGGTATGCCCTCAGAAAACCCTCCAGGAAACAAACCTTTCATCTGAATGCTCTCTTCACCTTCTGCTTCAAATCTTGTCCAACTACAATGATATGAAATTAGAAATCAGTCTCAAGAAAAAAAATGGGACAGTCAAAAATAGGTGGAGATTTTTGGGGCCTGGGTGGCTCAGTCGTTAAGGATGTGCTTTCAGCTCAGGTCTTGACCCCGGATCCTGGAATCTAGCCCCAAATCAGGCTCCTTGCTCAGTGGGAAGCCCGCTTCTCCCTCTCCCACCCCCTGCTTGCGTTCCCTCTCTCGCTGTCTCACTCTCTGTCAGATACTAAAATAATCTTAAAAAAATATGTGGAGATTTAACAACATGCTACTGAACATCCAACAGTCAAAGAAGAAATCAAAAAACTTTTAGAAGTACCTGGTCACTGATGAAAAAGACAACCTACAAAAACTTATGGGATGCAGCAAAAGTAGCTTTATGGGGGACATTCATAGAAATTAAAGTCTTCATCAATCCATGAAAATGCTCTCCAATAAACAACCTGCTTTATGTGGTAAATAAGTAGAAAAAAAAAACAACAAACAAAGCCCCAAATTAGTAGAAATAAGGAAATAACAAAAAGGAATGCATTAATAAATCCAACGGAGACTAAAAAGACAAAAAAAAAAAACAATGAAAATGAGAGCAGCCTTTTTTGGAAAGATAAACAAAACTGACAAACTTAGCTAGACTCACCAAGAAAGACAGAGGACTCGAATACAATCAGGAAAATAAGATAATGGATTCCTGTCTCATATCAAAATCAAAAGAACTCTTCAACCTTGGACACAACAACTTCTTGCAAGCCACGTCTCTAAAGGCACAGGAAATAAAAGCAAAAAATGAACTATTGGCACTTCATCAGGATAAAAGGCTTCTGCTTGGCAAAGCAAATGATCAAAAAACAAAAAGGCAACCTACGGAATTGAAGAAGATATCTGCAAATGATATTACAGATAAAGGGTTGGTATCCAATATCTATAAAGAACTCCTCAAACTCGACATCAAAAAAATGGGCAGAAGACACAAAGAGATACTTCTCCAGAGAAGACATGCAAATGGCCAACAGACACATGAAAAAATGCTCCACATCACTTGCCATCAGGCAAATACAAATCAAAATGACAATGAGATACCACCTTACACCAGTTAGAAATGTTAAAATTAACAAGGCAGGGGGCACCTGGGTGGCACAGAGGTTAAGCTTCTGCCTTCGGCTAAGGGCGTGATCCTGGCATTATGGGATCAAACCCCACATCAGGCTCCTCCGTTATGAGCCTGCTTCTTCCTCTCCCACTCCCCTGTTTGTGTTCCCTCTCTCGCTGGATGTCTCTATCTCTGTGGAATGAATAAATAAAATCTTGAAAAAAAATTAACAAGACAGAAATAAAAAAAAGTCAGAGAGTATGTGAAGAAAGGGGAGCCCTCTTACACTACTCGTGAGAATTCAAGCTGGTACAGCCACTTTTGAAAACAATATGGAGGTTCCTCAAGACGTTAAAAACAGAGCTATCCTAAGACCCACCAATTGAACTACTGGGTATTTACCCCATAGACACAGAGTAATGAAAAGAAGGGGCACCTGTATCCCAATGTACATAGCAGCAATGTCCATAATAGCCTAACTGTGGAAGGAGCCAAGATGTCCTTCAGCAGATGATTGGACAAAGAAGATGTGGTTCATCTATACAATGGAATATTACTCAGTCATCAGAAAGGATGAATACCCCCCATTTGCACCAACGTTGATGGACCAGGAGGGGATTATGCTAAGTGAAATTAAGTCAAGCAGAGAAAGACAATTATCATATGGTTTCACTACTATGTGGAACGGAAGGAGTAGCATGGAGGACATTAGAAGAAGGAAGGGAAAAGTGAAGGGGGGGAATGAGAGGGGGAGATGAACCATGACAGACTACTGACACTGGGAAACAAACTGAAGATTGCAGAAAGGGAGGGGTAGGGGAATGGGTTATCCTGGTGATGGGTATTAAGGAGGGCACCTGTTGGGACCCCTGGGTGGCACAGCGGTTAAGCGTCTGCCTTTGGCTCAGGGCGTGATCCCGGCATTATGGGATCGAGCCCCACAACAGGCTCCTCCGCTGTGAGCCTGCTTCTTCCTCTCCCACTCCCCCTGCTTGTGTTCCCTCTCTCGCTGGCAGTCTCTATATCTGTTGAATAAATAAATAAATTCTTTTTTTAAAAAAGGAGGGCATGTATCATAATGAGCACTTGGTGTTATATGCAAACAATGAATCATGGAACACTACATCAAAAACAAATGAAGTACTGTAGGGTGACATCATTTTAAAAAAAGAAAGATATGAAATCCATACAGGAAAACTGTCACTATTTGCAAATGACATGAAATCCCGAATGATTCCACACACACACAAAAAAAAAACTGTTAGAATAAACAAATTCAAGAAAGCTGCAGGATATAAAGTCAATATACAGAGACCTGTTGTCTTTATGTATTTTCAAATTTTATTTATTTATTTGACAGGAAGAGAAAAAGCAGGAGCAGGGGGAGTGTGAGAAAGAGGGAGAAACAGACCCTCTGTAAGCGGGGAGCCCAACACGGGGCTCGAACCCAGAACTCTGGGTTCATGACCTGAGCTGAAGGCAGACGCTTCACCTATGGGGCCACCCAGATGACCCAAATTCTTGCATTTCTGTATACTGATGACACACTTTCGCAAAGAGAAATTAAAAAACAATGCCATTTACAATTGCATCAAAAAAAATTTAGGAATAAAAGCAACCAAGAATGAGAAAGACATAGTACACTCAACACATG
Source organism: Ursus americanus (assembly GCF_024610735.1). Taxonomy (NCBI): domain Eukaryota; kingdom Metazoa; phylum Chordata; class Mammalia; order Carnivora; family Ursidae; genus Ursus; species Ursus americanus. Next base: position 429,434 of record NW_028273698.1, on the reverse strand, counting down.
ACAGAAAAGAAATGAAAAACATGTGTGTCGAGGGGGGCAGGATGTATGGGTCAAAGATTTGGAAGGCAACACAAACAAATGGAAGCATACGCCATGCTCCTTAACTGGAAGAGTTAATTATGTGAACATGTCCATCGTACCCAAAGCAATTGACACATGTGATGAAATCCCTATCTGAATTCCAGTGGCATTATTCGAGCAAATAGAAAACAGTCCTCAAACTTGTATGGAATCATAAAACACCCCAAATACCCAAAGCAACGTGAAGAAAGAAAGGTGCAGACAACACACTGTTGGATTTCAAGCTAGATTACAAAGCTGTTGTCATCAAAACAGGATGGTACTGGCATAAACACAGACACCAGGTCAGTGGAACAGAACAGAAACCTCAGAAACTTACCCACACGTAGATGATCCTAACTTACGACACAGCAGCAGAAGATATGCCATGAGGGAAGGACTGTGTCTTCAGTGAGCGGTAACAGGCAAACTGGACACTAAATGCAGAAGAATATAACTGGGTCACTTTCTTACACCACACACAAAATTTTTAATGGATGAATGATATGAACGTAAGACCTGAATCCATAAACCTCCAAGAAGACACAGGTACTAAGTCTCTCGACATTGGTTTTGGCAAAGAGTCTTCAGATAGGACACCAAATGCAAAGGCAACAAAAGCAAAAATAAACAGGTGGAACAACTTCAACTGAAATCTTCCACACGGAAAAAGAAACCAGCAAAAACTTACAAGGCCACAGACCCAATAAGAAAAAAAATATCTGCGAATCATATGTGTGAGAAGAGGCTAACATCCAAAATACACACAACACTCATACAAATCAAAACAAACAAACAAAAAAAAAACTGTATAAAAAATGTGGGGAATATGTGAATAGATACTTTCCAAAGACGGCTCACAGGTGCCAACAGACAGAAAAAGTTGTTCGACATCACTAAATATCGTCAGGGAAACATCAGTCAAACCCACAACTGGCTATTCCCTCACAAGTGTTGGAACACCTATTGTCCCAGAGACAGACACCAGGTGGGGTCAAGGGTGTGCAGACGAGAGGACTCTGAGCATTGTTGGTGGGAATGGAAATTGGTGTAGCCACTGTGACAAACGGTATGGAGGTTCCTGAAAAAATTAATGCAACTACCCCATGACCCAGTAATGGTTCTACTGAGTATTGATTCGGAGAACACAAAAATACTGCCTCAAAAAGACAGATGCACTCCCACGTTCACTACAGATTTATTCACAAGAACCAGACATGGAAACACAGACCTTGGGGGCCTTATGCCAAGTAACTCAGACACAGAAAGACCAATGCCAGATGCTCTCATGTACATTCCACGAGGAATAAACAAATACTGAACACATAGACACTGAGAGCAGATTGGTAGGTGCCAGATTCGGGGATGGGGTGGTAGAAACGGGTGAAGGTGGTCCAAGTCTCAATGTTGAAGTGAGAAAATCCGACAGTCATGAAATGTTCTGTCCAGCATGGAGACTAAAACTAACCCTGAAGCATCGGGTATAGGTTTCCCTGCTCTCTGAAAGTACAGGGCTTCTGAGAAACCTTGCACAGCAGAAATGGTGTCAAGAAGGAATGGCCATTAATTTACACGGAACAATTAGACAGTGTGCTCAGACTCCAAAATTCCTTCTCTTTGGCTTTTCTTAGGCCTCAGGACACAAGTTTCTAAGGGAGGTCCAGCATAAATGAAGATAAAGCACAGCAGAGGCTCACAGACACCATTCAAAGTGCTGGTGGCTGGATGTGGATAGCTGTTCCCAGCGGAAGGAGCTGGTTGGGGTGCATGCCGCCTCTGTTGTGCTTCTCCCCAAAACAGATGCTGAACGCGATTCTCACTGTTCACCTTTTTTCATAAGAGGGAAATCCTCTTCAGGTCTCTTCCTCTTACTGAAGCTGGGTAATAACGTAGTTCTTTCAAGAAAGCCCAGTGTCTTACTGTGAATGCTTAAAAAGTGGGGGATACTTGTACTTGAGCATTTCTGAGGGAGGAGATGTGAAAGGTTCTCCCAGACACAAATCTCAGCAGACCCACCGGGAAAGGCACCTTCCTCAGGATGCGGAACACAGACTACCTCCTACCCCCAGAAACACTCTCCTTCCCCTCGATCAGGACAACCCACAACAGCTGGGAGTTACCCCAACGCCTCCGTTCTCCTGCTCCTAATAGCTAACCCATCAGCAAATCCTGTGAGCTCCATCTTCAAAATGGACCCAGAATAGGTCTAACCACTCCATCCAAGGCCACCTGTCTGGTCCACAGTGCCTGAGTTCCTGGAAAAGCCTCGTCATTGACCTGCCTTGCCGTCTTCAACCCTCTGTCATCTGTTCTCAACACTGTAGCCAGGATGGCCCAGTGAAACAGGGTCTCACGGGGTTATAGCCCTGGAATGGCTTTCTTTCACCTCTCTGAGCTCATGTCCTAAGCTGTCTACTGTGGCCACAGGGCCTTCTTGCTGCTCCTGGACATACCTGGAAATCTCCTGCCCCAGAGCCATTGCACATGCTTTCCCTTTTGTTCAGAATGCTCTTGATGTGTTCTCACTCACCTTCAGAGAAGTCTGAATTGGAGTGACAGGGACAGAAGATGAGGCTGTGTGTGTTGGGTGAGGCTGGTGGCCCAGAAGAAGGTTCTCTGCAAGCTCTCCGCCTGTGCCTCACTTGTCCTCAGCCAGGAACTTGCACACAGCCCTCACCTGTCACAACTCTCACCCAGGAGACCCACAGCCACCCCTGGAGCCCACCCTGCCCACACCCTGCTGCAGAATGCATTCAGCTCTCATCTGGGACCCCTGTCAGCTTTACCCAGACCTGGAACTCCCCTGTCTCCTCCAATGCTCCCGGATTCCCCCTCTTCTTCCAAAATCACACTGGCGCAAGGCTTTCATGAGAAAGATATAATGCTAACTAATGAAAGGTTCACACCTACTTTCCCCTTCTGTTGCCTTTCTCTCCACCTTCTTTCCTACCTGTGCAAACTGTAACATATCAGTGGAACATGAACATGCTCTGAGACCTGAATCTTTCATTGCAGCTCTCTGAGGACTCCTTATGTGATAAGAAACTAGTGTATCCTACAACAGAGTGTTTTACATCTATCCTCTATAGAATAGTACAGCCCAAATCACTACAATTTTACCTCACTCTTCATGAAGCAGAACACTTTTTCCTTTCTTCTTTTACTTAAATTCCAGTTAGTTCACATGCCATGGAATATTCGCTTCAGGGGTAGGATTTAGTGATTCCTCACCTGCATACAGTACCTGGTGCTCATCACAAGTACCCTCCTTAATACCCCTCACCCATTTAACTCTTCCCCCCACACCCCTGTCCTGCAGCAACACTCAGTTTGTTCTCCAAGGTTGAGTCTATTTCCTTGTTTGCCTCTCTCATCACACCAACACTCTGTTCATCTGTTTTCTTTCAGAAATTCCACAAGCGTGAGAGGATAGGATATTAGTCTTTCCTCACTGATTTTGCTTAGCTTAATACACTCTATGTCCATCCACATCCTTGCAAGTGGTAAGATTTCATTCTTTTTGAAGCTGGGTCATATTCCATTATATATAGGTATCCCACATCTGCTTGATCCATTCATCAGTGCATGGACGTTGGGATTCTCTCCATAATTTGGCTACTGTGGACATTGCTGCTCTAAACATCATGGTGCATGGACCCCCTTCGAATTCACATTTTTGTATCCTTTGGGTAAATACCTAGGAGAGCAATAGCTGGATCATGGGGTTGTTCAATGTTTAACTTTTTGAGGAACCCCCACACTGTTTCCTAGACTGGCTGCACCACTTTGCATTCCCACCAACAGGATGGGAGGGTTCCCCTTTAAGCAGAACATTATCTGCCGGCAATTTCATAAGAGGAAACAAAACCTCTGGGAGATGCACCCAGGGTCAGACAAGCAGTTGCAGAATTCACCCCAAGGCTCCTGATGCCAAGCCCCTTGAAGCCACCAGCATGCCACTATCCCAAAGAATTCCCAGACTCTCCTTCTGACTCCACCACCAAAGAAACTACAGAGAGAATATGGCACCTCAAAATATCGAGATAATACTTTTAGTAAAACTAGAAAGTCAAGTTCAACTTTTAAACAGGAACAGGCCGCTTTGGATAATTTTCAATTTTCCCTCCACCCTAATTTTAACTCTTCTGATGAATAAACTAATCAATGATGAAACATCACCTTTGTCAAATGACATCATCCAAGTCTGTATCAGATGAAAAAAGCCACCTAACTCTAGATGCTGACCACTCAACCATATCTAAGGCATAATTGAATAAACAGTGTTACAGGAAGGAACAAATTAGATGTTACAAACAGGCACAGAGTGAATCTCACCTTCCCTTTCTAATAAAAGAGGGTTCCTAGGAAACAGATGGTCAAAATACATTTGTAAGCAATAAATGGACAGAGCAATTGTGATCCCCTGCAAAGTTCTACCTGCAGGGAAACTAAGTAATTCTTGCACCAAACCCAGAATGCTGACAGCTACTTCAATTTTACTTTGTGGCTCAACTAGAGAAAAGAGAAAAGCCCAGGAGGTTTGGTATAATGAGAGGTTTTACCTCCAGCCCTGACATAGATAGGACATTTTGCCAAACATACCTGTGCTTTCTCTGAACACTGGCGTCCTGTGACAATCTGCCTCGCTGACTCTGATGCTGACGTTCAAAACCTCGGGTGTCTAGGAGCCAGAGCAGAGAAGTGTTCTCAGCTGTGGAGAAGAAGGCACCTCTGACCTAAAGCCTGCACACCTGCTTCGGTTTCTGGGCGAAGGGGCAACATATACTTGTTGTTTAGCAGTAATTATCTTCATTCTCAACAGACCAATGACCTTGCCTTTTCTGGAAAGCAGACTTACTCTTCTAAAGAAACCCTCAATTCCTCTATGCCCAATGCAACTAGAGTGGGGTCTGGTTTACGCCCGCCTCCAGGCCCCCACCTGGAGGATTTTCCTGCATGCTTCTAATAGCCAATTACCACTAACCTGGGGGCACAGGGGGCATAATGCTAAGTTGGGGGACGGCTCTGGGGCTTGCTACTGCCACACCTGTGCCTGGGGGACCAGGGCACACCCTGCTGAATTCGGGTTAATGCCCAAGAGGCATCACCTGCACTGTGTCAGAGAACTGAAGGTGGGGATTGTGTGAAGTCCTTTCCCGCACTCTTCCAGGGGAACAGGGGAAACCCTGAAATTCTGCAACCCATCCCACAAAAGCTCAGGTGAGCGGGCGCCCTATAGTTCACGGGTATGGAGAATAAGGCCAGTTGAGGACATGGGGCAGAAGAGACTTTAAAAGGAAAAGGAAAACTCACCTGAGTCCACACAATGAACCCTCTCCACGTTCCCTTCCAGAACCCTGCCTCCCACCTGGGGCGCACCCTGACCCGGACCCCCACCCCAGTGCATGCTGCTCACTCACCAGCAGGGATCTCCACAGGGCAACTCTCTCTCTCTCTCAGTGCCCCTTCTGCCCCAGGTCTGCAACCCACTGCAAATCTGGGACCGCCCACGGTGATGTAGCTCCACCCCCAAGTGGTGAATTGTCTGGGAGGGCTGTGCCTGAGCTCCTTGGATGCTGGGCAACCCGCCCTCAAGCCCCTGGAACCCTGAAAGTGCGGGGGCCCAAGAGGAGCCTCCTCTACCCAACACCAGGCACAGGCATGGGTGGGCTCGTGGGCTGGGGCCTCCACACACACCTGGCCCCTTCCAGGGACCCCTCTAGCTGCAGACCACCCTCAGAGTCCTGCCCCTTCCCTTTCTGCACCAGCCCTCCCTGCTGGGGTGTGCCTGGTTCTGGGCAAGGTCAGTGACTCTCAGACCCTCCAAGACTTGGGCATTAGGAAATGCAATGATTTCATGCATTTTCAGTATATACATGTCAGTATGACTTTAATATTATGGGAGCAAAGAGGTTCTTTATTTTGTCTTATCTTTATGTTGGCATTTTTGGTTATTGTTTTCTTCTCGAAGCAGATGTACAACATGTGCTTGGGGCAGAAATAGGGCCCATGCTTTGAGGTGTTGCCCAGTCATTTTGAGCCGGGTAAAATGTTAAAGGATAGCTTCCCTGGGAGCCCAGGATCAGGGCCCACAGATGATATAAGATAAAAATTACTTTCATCATTATAATTACTCCTAAATGGAGGAATGTGAGACAAAAGCACCTTTCACAAGAGTACCAAGAAATCAAAATGTTGTCCACAGAAGGCTGCCTGCTCCATGGTCAGCAGAGGTGCCAGAAGTATTCACAGTCTCTGGACTCCTGCCCTTCTCCTGCCCAAATCTCTGAAGCACACAGACCACTTAAAATCAGAATTGTAGAACTGCTAGACACCTTAGAGATGTCTGGCACCATTCCCTTGGACTGCAGAATAAAACACAGTAGCTCATTGTCACAAACTAATTTCAACATGATGTGCCCCCTGGATGCACTAAGTTCTTTCTCTGCAAATGTTGACTAATGTAAGTGACAGTCATACCATATAAACACTACGATGGCTGGGAAGTCATCGTAGGTAAGGGAATATTTTAGCCATGTTTATAAGCATTGGCTCACTTTGTAGAAGAGGCTGAGCTGAGTGTTTTTAAATACTATTTCAGACCAGTTTTACAGCACGGTTTGAACATACCAGAGCCTGAATCGACTAAAAATGATAGTTGGTTTCTGTAACTTTAATACCAGGAAAATATTATACTGTCTGTATTCCTAAGGATCTTTGAGTATCTTACCCAGAGGTCCTCCACTGAGATAATGATCTTAATGATCACCATGGGCAGACGTGAAAAGGCCCGCTGAATTCGTTCCAGTTTTCCACATGACAAGAAAATCCTGATACTTGATAGGTTTCCAGATCAAGAAGACCAGAGATAAGAGGGAAATAGTACCCTGTATGGAACAACAGGGGATTTGGAGTCAATTTGGGGATCCCACTTAGGTTTCTGACACTAAAATCTGCTGTGACTCATATCATCTGAGTCCCTGTCTAACCACCTGAAAATGTGCCTAAAAATATCTACACCCTAGTTGAGAAGTTTAAGAGGCAGAATGCTACAAAGAGCCAGTATGATGTCTCTCAGGAACAGGTGCTCAGGAAGCCATAATTGCTATTGGGTCTATTTCTTTTCCAGAAGAAAGAACACATGTTGAATCCATATTCCTAATAGATGACTCACCAGATGATTTTCAAACCTGAAGGAAGGCCAAGAAGTCGCTCTTGTGTCATATTTCACTCAGAAATCATGTTGTTGGACTGGTGAGGACGATACAATAGCAACGTCATCACTAAGAGTGGGGAGCTTCTAATTTCCATACGGCCATGTTGACCCCCTTAGCTCAGAGCCACCAGAAAGGGCAGCTGGGGAGGGGGCACCGCCATCACTATGAGTGGGGAGCTTCCCATTTCCATATGGCAATGTTGACCCCTTAGCTCAGGGCTACCAGAAAGGACAGCTGAGGGGGACCACAGGCCAAGGCTGCCAGGTGTGGCTGGGGCAGGCAGAACTCTGACTTAAGGCTCAACTCCTGTCTAGGTTATTATAATGCTCTTCACAAAGAAAGTGCCATTGTGTGTGAGCCCTCATGTAGAAAAGGTTCAGAATTTCCATTGAGATTCCCTCTCTCACCTTTAGGATATGTAGCAAAGTTCCATTTAATTTTTAAACATTGAAGGACTTCCTGGTTTTCTTTTTCCTATGACTGTGGCTCAATTCCCCTGTGGTCTAAGAATAGAATCTAGTTAATTTCAGGGTTTAACATTTGTAGACTTGATTCGTGGCCCCACCTATCATCTATTTGGGTAAAGAGACTATGACCACTTGAAAATAATGTATTCTGCACTTATTATGGAATGTTCCCTATATGTCCATTAGGTCACATTTTACCAATGTTTTGGCTGCTTTTTCTGTCAGATATTGAGAAAGGTATATTAAAATCTTCAAACAATGCTGCTCTACTCAACGTTGCATTGGAGAATGTACCAGTGTTAGAAGGCAAGAGAAACAAAAAGTATAAGAATTGAGGGGATAATTGTGACTATTCAAAGATAATACGATTGTGTACATAGAAAAACCAAAACAGTGTATAAATACCCTATTATAATTAAAAATGCAATTTATAAATTTGAGATGGATTGTGTTTCCCATTGGACAGTTTCTGAAAGAAAATGTAGAACCTGTCAATCTTGGGGCAGGACAGAGGGTGCACTAACCATTTAAAAGAATTCAGTGGGACTTCATAAAAATGTGACATTTCTCCTTATCTTATGACCATAAGAAAATGAAAAAGTGAACCACAGGCTGGGAAGTAAGATTTGCAATACACACACTGACAAAGACTTGTCAATAAGAATTCCTGCTCATCAACCATAAAAAGTCTATTTATAAAGGAATACTTCACAAAAGATTGACTGATGGCCAATAAGAACAGGAAAGGGTGCTCTACAGTATTATTTTCAGGAGCAGCAAGGCCTTTCCTAAAATGAAAACATACACACAAATCAGTATTCCCTAGATGGATGACGTCCTTATTTCTGAGGACAGCTTGAAGAACAGACTAGCATCAATGTAAAGTGATGGAATTCCTGACACTCAGAGGATGGACAATTGACCTCAAACTACAGTACAATTTCTAGGCATCATTCGGTCCTCTGAAGGCAGACAACTACCACACCCCTTCCTACACCGCACAGGTTGCTTCCCAACACCTACCATAAAAGAAGAACATGAGAAACAGATAGGACTAGTAGGAAATAGCAAAAATCACATGTGGGGATTATCCTGAAACACATTGAACACATAACTAGTGTAAGGAAGTGTAGGGAACTAATAAGGACAGAGACTCAAGAGGTACTTCTTTGGGAAATGCTGTCTGAAATCGTCACACCTTGCTACCAGCAAATGAGGGCTCTGAGCATACCCTAGGGTTTGCTCACAAGGGTCTGCAACACCATCGCTGAGGACTGAAACTCTTCAAGACCTCAAAGCTTGCCTGATTGACTATTGGACTAAGAGATTCCCATGTTCTGAAAACGGATACCAACTCATTGAAAGGTTCATCTGGGCTCTCTCGGAGGCCCTACAAGAAGCTGAACCATTCACTGAAAATCAATTACACACACACACACACACACACACACACACACACACACACACCTGTCATTTCATCAATTACTTAAACATTCAAGGTTCTTCCTACATTTTCTTTTTCACATTGATATTTATACTCCCATGAAATGTCATCATTTCTAATGAACACTGATGTCAAAATAGAGATCCATTGACACAATATTCACAAAATGGAACTTCCCTGCTGTCATTTTCAATATAGCGTTTTTTAAATTTCATACATATTTTAGGTTTTTGGTAACTTATACAGGAGAAGATCAGCATTGAAAAACTCTGAATACTGACAATGAGTTTTAAGCCTAGAGAACAAAAATTGTCCAATTTCATAGATAATAAGGAACCAAAGGGAAAGCATGGAAGCTGTAGTCAAATAATTTTACACATATGCATCCTCTATTATTCTACTACTGAGGGGCGTGTTTTATTACCACTATACATGCATCAATTGTCTTCCACGTGCACCTGCACAGGTATAATGAATTACTACAGTAGAATGAAATGACTGGGAACTACTTAGCGGCATCTATAATGAACAACGAAATTTCGATCTTATATTCGGTGAACTTCCACTGTCTGTCCCTTTAGACAATGGACCCTAAACAGAAGGGGGAATGAACCACGAGAGACTATGGACTCTGGGAAACAAACTGAGGGCTTCAGAGGGGAGAGGGGTGGCGGATTGGGATGGGCCAGTGATGGGTATTAAGGAAGGTACATATTGCATGGAGCACTGGGTGTTATATGCAAATAATGAATCATGGAACACTACATCAAAAACTAAGGAAATACTGTATAGTGACTACCATACCATAATAAAAAATTATTATTAGAAAAAAATTAAAGGTAAAAAAAAAAACACTACAGCTTCTCTGTTTCAAGAACCATCACAATTGAGAAAAAACTAACTTCCAATCCCTAAAGCAAAACACAGACCAAATTCCATTTCACTCCCCTTTATTCACATTCTCTGTGGGTTCTAAGCTATTTCCCTAACTCCTTTCCTGCTGAACAGGGAGCCTCGGCTCGATCCCAGAACCCTGGGATCATAACCTGAGCCAAAGGCACATGCTTAACTGGCTGAGCCAGCCAGGAGCCCCAGCCATGTTTTTCTTAAGCAAAAGGACAATTTCTCACAATGCCTTCACATGACTTCACATGGTACCAGAGACCTGCATTTGCCTCTAGGAGGTTGCAGATGAAGGCGATTGCAAACTCTCACAGTGGTTTATCAAATACAATGACCTGCCTGGTGACAGTGAAACTCTTATGAGCCCACGAGAGGGTGCTGTGACACTCAGCTGTGGCTGGGCTGGCACAGAGAACCAAATCCATTTCCCTGCCTGATGTCTGTGAGGAACAGATGCCCCCACTGTGAATGAGACCCTGCCACTGAGCTGTCCAGAGATGGCCATCCTCACGGAGGATGAGGATAAAGGACAATGCCTGAGGAGACCTCATCTGTCTCTTTTATCTTTTCATATTTTTGACAGTGGACAAATCACTGCCTAGGAGTCCCCAACTACCTTAGTCTCATCTGTGAATGGCCAAGAGGTTTTACAAAACACTACAGATTTTGACCTCACAAATGCCCACAACCACTTACCATAGGGATTCAACATTAAGCAAAGATACTGTTCGTTGGAAGAGAGGTCCTGCCCACTGTTGTTTCTCACTTATATGCTCATCTTCCTTACCTCATGGTAACATAACCACCTTGATTCCTGCTTCCGTCTTCAGGAAGGCTGAGGTGACTTGAAGGGCATTACCCTGACATCGTTCTTTCTTAGCAAGAAGATGTGGACATTTCCCTAGTCCTACACACCCAAAGTTGAATCAGAATCAGGATTGAGGAGGCTGATGAGAGTTGAAGGTGTTTTCCTGTACACGGTGGTTTATTACCAATAAGGATGGGTCAGAGTCCTCGAAATTCCAGAACCTTTTCATTAATGCTTCCTACTCGTGAAAGATGATGTACATTGGTCTTTCCCTGTATAGTGTGGTGACTCAGAGAAAAGTGCTTAGCCCTTTCGTCAGACTTCCACGACCACTTTGGGGCTGGCTTCCATATTCACAAAGGATGATGTTAGGGCTAAGAGGGTTCCTGTACACTGTTATTTCTTACAGATAAGTGTATGGCATTTTTGTTACATTGCCAGAGCCACTTAGCGCTGGGCTTGCCGGCCTCCTGGGGACGAACCCTAAGCCTAGGTCGGCCCCCGAGGGGCCCCTCCCAAGGGGCCTGGTGCCACAACGCCGGGGATTGGGGCCCCCGAGCCCAGCGCCGGAGTCACCCTGCTGCCCCACAGCAACCCGGGCTGCTAGGGGCACCGAGAGTCTTTCAGGGCGAGAGAACGGGCAGGGCCCTCCAAGCCCCCGGCGACTTTTGAAGGCCCCCCACGCCAAAACGCTTGGGCCCACACTCCCTCTCGCCAGTGCCCTCACCTCGGCCTGCCCCTCCGCCTGCTGCAGAGCTGGCGGAAAGGGCCTGCTGGAGTCCTGGGGGCTAACACTTACCCTAGGTCGGCCCCCAAGGGGCCCCTCCCAAGAAGCCTGGCACTGCAATGCTGGGGATTTGGGACCCCCGAGCCCCAGGGCTGGACTCACTCTGCCACCCCGCAAGCACCCAGGGCGCTAGGGGCGTGGGCAGTCATTCAGGAAGAGAGAACGGGCAGGGCCCTCTGATCCCCCTGCGACCTTCGAAGGCCCCCCGCGCAAAACTCTGGCTCCCACGCTCCTGCTCGCCTGCTCCCTAATCTCGGCCCACCCCTCCGCTCGCTGCAGAGTTGGCGGATCCGGCCTGCTGGCTTCCTGGGGGCTAACCCTATCCCTAGGTCACCCCCAAGGGGCCCCTCCCAAGTGGCCTGGCGCCACATGCCAGGGATTGGGGACCCCCAAGTCCCAGCGCCGGACGCACCCTGCTGCCCCGCTGCCACATGGGGAGCTAGGGGTGTCGCCAGTCCTTCAGGGCGACAGAAAGGGCAGGACCCTCTGAGCCACGTGCGACCTTCGAAGGCACCCCGATCCAAAGCCAAATGCTCTGGTCCACGCTCCCGATCGCCAGCTACGTCACCTCGACCCAAACCTCCATTCACTGCACATGGGCGGAATGAGCGTGCCAGTCTCCTGGGGGCTAACCCAAACCCTAGGTCAGCCCCCGAGGGGCACGTCCCAAGGGGCCTGGCGCCACAACGCCAGGTGTTAGGGACCCCCGAGCCCCAGCGCCGGACTCACCCTGCTGCCCCGCCGCCACCCGGGACGCTTGGGGTGCCCCTGGTCATTCAGTGCGGGAGAACGGGCAGGGCCCTCCGAGCCCACGGCGACCTTCGAAGGCTCCCCCATGAAAAACGCTTGAGCCCACGCTCCCGCTCCTCAGCGCCCTCACCTTGGCTCGCTCCTCCACTCGCTGCAGAGCCAGTGGATGAGGCCTGCCCTCCTCCTGGGGCTACCCATAACCCTACGTTGGTCCCTGAGGGGCCCCTCCGAAGGGGCCTGGCACCGCAATGCCTGGGATTTGGGACCCCCGAGCCCCAGCACCGGACTCACTGTCTTGCCCCGCCACCACCCGGGCCACTAGGAACACCGTTGGTCATTCTGGGAGGGAGAACTGGCAGATCCCTCCGATCCCCTGGCGACCTTCGAAGGCCCCCCGCGCCAAAACGCTTGGTCCCATGCTCCCGCTCGCCTGCGCCCTCACCTCGGTCCGCCCCTCCGCTCGCTGCACAGCCTGTGGATCTGGACTGCCAGCCTCCTGGGTGTTACCCTAACCTTTGGTGGGCGCCGGAGGGGCCCATCCCAGGTTCCTATTGCCGCAACACCGGGGATTGGGGACTCCGGAGCTCCAGCGCCCAAATCACCCTCCCGCCCTACAGCCACCTGGGCCCCTAGGGGCGCCGCCATTCATTCAGGGAGGGAGAATGGCAAGGGCCCTCCAAGTCACCGGCCACATTCGTAGGCCCCCCGCACCAAAACGCTTGGGCCCACGCTCCCGCTGGCCAGCGCCCTTACCTCGGCCCTCGCCTCTGCTCCGCACACAGCTGGTGGATCGGGCCTGCGGGCCTTCTGGGGGCTAAGCCAAACCCTAGGTCAGCCCCCTATTGGCCCCTCCCTAGGGGCCTGGCGCCACAACGATGGGGATTGGGGACTCCTGAGACCCAGCGCCGGACTCACCATGCCCCCCACTGCCACCCGGGCCACAAGGGGCACCCCCGGTCATTCAGGGCGGGAGAACGGGCAGGACCCTCTGAGCCTCTGGTGACCTTCGAAGGCCCCTCGCTCCAAAATTTTGGGCCCACGTTCCCGCACGCCAACGCCCTCATCTCAACCTGCCCCTCCGCTCACCGCACAGCCAGCAGATTGGGCCTACTGGCCTCCTGGGGGTAACCCTAACCATAGGTCGGCACCCGAGGGGGCCCTCTCAAGGGGCCTGGGGCCGCAACGCTGGGGATTGGTGACCCCCGAGCCGCAGCACCGGAGTCACTTTGCTGCTCCACTGCCACCGGGGCAACAAGTGGCCCCTATGGTCATTTAAGGCGGGAGAACGGGCAGGGCCCTCCGAGCCCCCGGCAACCTTCGAAAGCCCCCCCAGGCAAAACGCTTCGGCCAACACTTCCGTTAACCAGTGCCCTCACCTTGGCCCACCCCTCCACTTGCTGCACAGCCTGCGGATCAAGCCTCCCAGCCTCCTGGGGGCTAACACTAACCCTAGGTAGGCCCGCTAGGGGCCCATCCCAAGGGGCCTGGCTCCGCAACGACGGGGATTTGGGATCCCGGAGCCCCAGCACCAGACTCACACTGCTGCTACGCTGCCCCCAGGGCTGCTAGGGGTGCTGCCGGTCATTCAGAGCGGGAGAATGGGCAGTGCCCTCCGAGCCACGGCAACTTTCGAAGGGTTCCCTCGCCAAAACGCTTGGGCCCACGCTTCCACTCTCCAGCGCCCTTACCTCGGCCCGCCCTTCCGCACGCTGCACAGCCAGCAGATCGGGACTCCCAGCCTCCTGGGGGATAACACTAACCCTAGGTAGGTCTCCTAGGGCCCCATCCCAAGTGGCCTGGCGCCGCAACGCTGGGTGTTGGAAACCCCCGAGGAGCAGCGCCGGACTTACCCTGCCGCCCCGCCGCCACATGGGCCGCTAGGGGCGCCGCCGGGCATTCAGGGCAGGATAACCGGCAGGGCCCTCCGAGCCTCCGGTGAAATAAGAAGGCCCCCCACACCAAAACGCTAGGTACCACGCTACCGCTTGACTGCGCCCTACCACGGTCAATCCCTCTGCTCACTGCACAGTCGACAGATCGGGACTGCTGGCCTCCTGGGGGTTAACCTAACCCTAGGACAGTCCCCGAGGGGCCCCTCCCAAGGGGCCTGGCACCGCAACGCTGGGGATTGGGGAAACCCAAGCACGAGTGCCGGACTGACCCTGCCACCCCGCTGCCACCCAGGGAGCTAGGGGCGTCGCTGGTCCTTCATGGCGGGAGAACGTGCAGGGCCCTCCGAGCCCCCGGCGACCATCGAAGGCCCTAGCCCCAAAATGCTTGGGCCCACATACCCGCTCCCCTGCACCCTCACCTCGGCCCACCTCTCCACTCCCCACACAGTTGGGAGATCGGGCCTGCCGGCCTCCTGGGGGCTAACCCTAACCCTAGTTCGGTCCCCGAGGGCCCCTCCAAAGGGGCCTGGCGTTGCCACGCCAGGGATTGGGGACTCTCGAGCCCCAGCGCCGGACGCACCCTGCCGCCCCGCCGCCACCCGGGCCGCTAGGGACGCCGCCGGTCATTCAGGGCGGTAGAGCGGGCAGGGCCTCAGAGGTCCTGGTGACCTTCGAAGGCCCCCAGCGCCAAAACACTTGGGCCCACGAACCCTGTCGCCAGCGCCCTCTCCTCGGCCCGCCACTCCACTCACTGCACACCTGGCAGATCGGGCCTGCCGACCTCCTTTGGTCTAACCCTAACACTAGGTCGGCCCACGAAGGCCCCTCCCAAGGTGCCTGGCGCAAAACACGCCGGGGTTTGGGGACCCCCGACCCCAGCGCTGGAATCACCCTGCAGCCCCACCGCCACCCTGGCCGCTAGGGGTGCCGCTGGTCATTCAGTGCGGGAGAACGTGCAGTGCCCTCCGAGCCCCCAGCGAACATCGAAGGCCCACGAGCGAAAACTCTTGGGCCCACGCTCCCCCTCGTCAGCGTCCTCACCTCGGCCAGCACCTCCGTACGCCTGCCGGCCTCCTGGGGCTAACCCAAACCCTACTTTGGCGCCCAAGGGGCCTCTCCCAAGGGGCCTGGCACCGCCACGCTGGGGATTGGGGACCCCCGAGCACCAGCGCCTGATTCACCCTGCTGCCCCGCCACGACCCGGCCCGATAGGGGCGCCGTCCTCATTCAGGATGGGAGAACGGGAATGGCCCTCCGAGCCCCCGGCGACCTTCGAAGGCCCACCGCGCCAAAACGCTTGGGCTCTCGCTCCCGCTCGCCAGCGCCCTCAACTTGGCCCGCCCCTCCGCTCGCCACACAGCCGGCGGATCGGGCCTGCCGGCCACCTGGGACTAACCATAACCCTAGGTCGGTCATCGAGGGGCCCATCCCAAGGGGTCTGGAGCAGCAACGCCTGGGATTGGGGATCCCCAAGCTCCAGCACTGGACTCACCCGGCTGCCCCACCGCCACCCAGGGTGCTAGGGGTGCCGCCGGTTATACAGGGCAGTAGAACGGGCAGGGCCCTCCGAGACTTCGACAACCTTCGAAGGCCCACTTTGCAAAATGCTTGGAGCCATGCTCCCACTCGCCAGCGGCCTCACCTCGGCCCGCCCCACCGTATGCCACACAGCCTGCGGATTGGGCCTGCTGGCCTCCTGGGGCTAACCTTACACCCAGGTCCCCCCCGAGGGGCCCCTTTCAAGGGGCCTAGCGCCACAATGCCGGGGATTGAGGACACCCAAGCCCCTGCGTGGGACTCACCCTGCCTTCCCGCCGCCACCCGGACCGCTAGGGGCGCCGCGGTCATTCAGGGCGGGAGAACGGGCAGGGGCTTCCGAGCCCCCGGCGACATTCGAAGGCCCCCCGCACCAAAACGCTTGGGGTCACGCTCCTGTTTGTCAGCGCCCTCTTCTCAGGCCGCCCTTCTGCTTGCCGAAAGCTAGCGGATCGGGCCGGCCTGCTTCCTGGGGGCTAACCCTAACCCTAGGTCGGACCCCGAGGGGTCCCTTCCAAAGGCCTGGCGCCACAATGCCAGGGATTGGGGACCCCCGAGCCCTAGCGCTGGACTCACTCTACTGCCCCTCCCCTACCAGCCCCTAGGGGCGCCACCGGTCATTCAGGGTGGGAGAACCTGTAGGGCGCTCTGGGCCCCCGGCGACTTTCAAATGCCCCCAGCGCCAAAACGCTTAGGCCCACGCTCCCGCTCGCCAGTGCCATCACCTCTGCACGCCACTTCACTCGCCGCACACCTGGCCGATCAGGCCTGCCAGCCTCCTGGGGGCTAACCCTAACCCAAGCTCGGCACCCAAGGGGCCCCTCCAAGCGGCCTGGCGCCGCAATGCCAGGGAATGGGGACCCCCGAGCCCCATTGCCAGTCTCATCCTGCCGCCACGCCACCACCCAGGCCGCTAGGGGTGCCGCTGGTCATTCAGGGTGGGAGAACAGGAAGGGCCCGCTGAACCCCCGATGATTTCGAAGGCCCCCCGTGCCAAAACGCTTGAGCCCACGCTCTTGCTCTCAACCGCCCTCACCTGGGCCCACGCCTCCACTTGCCGCACAGCCGGCGGATCAGGCCTCCTGGCCTCCTGGGGGCTAACAATAACCCTTGGTTGGCCCCAGAGTGGCCCATCCCAAGGGCCCTGGATCCACAACGCCTGGGATTGGGGACCCCCGAGCCCCAGCACTGGACTCACCCTGCCGCCCCTCTGCAACCCGCACCGCTAGGTGCGCCGTCGGGCATTCAGCGCGGTACAATGGGAAGGGCACTCTGAGCCCCCAGCGACTTTTGAATGCCCCCCACGCCAAAACTCTTGGGCCCACGATTCCGCTCAACAGCGCCCTCACCATGGCCCGCCCCTCTGCTCGCCACACAGCTGGGAGATCGGGTCTGCCGGCCTCCTGGGGGCTAACAGTAATGCTCGGATCGGCCCCCTAGAGCCCTTCCGAAGTGGCCTGGCGCCCCAACGCCGAGGATTGGGGACACCTAGCCCCAGCGCCTGACTCACCATACCGCCCGTCCTCTACCCGGGCCGCTAGGGTAGCCGCTGGTCATTCAGGGCGGAAGAACGTGCAGGGCCCGCTGAGCCTCCGGCGACCTTTGAAGGACCCCCACGCCAAAACACCTGGGCCCATGCTCCCGCTCGCCAGTGGCCTCACCTCCACCTGACCCTCCGTTCGCCGCACAACTGGTGGATCGGGCCTGCCGGCCTCCTGGAGGCTAACCCAAACCCTATGTCAGCCCCCGAGGGGCCCCTCCCAAGGGGTCTGGTGCTGCAATGCCGGGGATTAGGGATCCCCGAGCCCCAGCACCGTACTCACCCTGCCGCCCCTCCGCAACCCGAGCCGCTAGGTACGCCGTTGGGCTTTCAGCGAGGTAGAACGGGAAGTGCGCTCTTAACCCCCGGTGACTTTCGAATGCCCCCACGCCAAAATGCTTGGGCCCGGGCTCCCGCTCGACAGCGCCCTCACCTCGGCCTGCCCCTCTGCTCGCTACACAGCCGGCGGATCGGGCCTGCCAGCTTCCTGGGGGCTAACCCTAAACCTAGGTCGGCCCCCGATGGGCCCCTCCCAAGGAGCCTGGAGCTGCAAGGCCTGGGATTGGGGACCCCCGAGCCCCAGCGCCGGACTCATACGGCCGCCCCACCGCAACCTGGGGTGCTAGGGGCGCCGCCGGTTATTCAGGGCAGGAGAACGGGCAGGGCCCTCCAAGCCCCCGCCGACTTTTGAAGGCCCCCCACACTAAAACGCTTGGGCCCACGCTCCCGCTCCCCAGCGCCCCCACCTCGGCCCGCCCCTCCGCTCGCCGCACAGCCGGCGGATCGGGCCTGCCGGCCGCCTGGAGCTAACCATAACCCTAGCTTGGCTCCTGAGGGGCCCATCCCAAGGGGCCTGGCGCCACCACGCGGGGGATTGGGCACCCCCAAAGCAACCTGCCGGACGCATCCTGATGCCCCGCCACCACCGGGGCCACTAGAGGCGCCGCCGGTCATCTGGGTTGGAGAATGGGCAGGGCCCTCCGATCCTCCGGTGACATTTGAAGTCCTCCCACGCCAAAATGCTTTGGCCCACGCTTCCACTCACCAGTGCCCTCACCTCGGCCAGCCCCTCCACAAGCCGCACAACCGCCGGATCGGGCCTGCCGGCCTCCTGGGGACTAACAGTAGGTTGGATGTCGAGGGGCCCCTCCCAGGGGTCTGGCGCCACCACGACAGGGATTGGGGACCCCCGAGCACCAGCGCCAGACTCACCCTGCCGCCCTGCCGCGACCCGGCCCGCTAGGGGCGCCGTCCTCATTCAGAGTGGTAGAATGGGCAGGGCCCTCCAGTCCCCTGCGACCTTCAAAGGCAACCCGCACCAAAATGCTAGGTCCCACGCTCCCGCTCACCAGCGCCCTCACCTAGGTCCGCCACTCCGCTCTCCACACAGCTGGCGAATAGGGCCTGCTGGCCACCTAGGGGCTAACCCTAACTCTAGGTTGGCCCCCGAAGGGCCCCTCCTAAGGGGCCTGGCGGCCCAATGCTGGGGATTGGGGACCCCCAACCCCATCGTCAGTTACACCCTGCCGTCCCGCCCCACCCGGACCGCTAGGGATGCCACCGTTCATTCAGGGTGGGAGAACGGGCTGGGCCCTCCGAAAACTGCCGATCTTCGAAGGTGCCCCAAACGAAAACACTTGGGCTCAGGCTCATGTTCGCCAGCACCCTCACCTCGGCCCAACTCGCCGCTCGATGCACAGGTGGTGTATCGGACCTGCCGGACTCCTGGGGGCTAACCCTAACCATAGGTCGGCACCCCTGGGGCCCTTCCCAAGGGGCCTGGCATCGCAACGCTGGGGATGGGGACACCGAGCCCAAGTGCCAGACTCACCCTGCTTCCCTTCAGCCACCCGAGCCGCTAGGGGCCCACCGTTCAATCAGAGCAAGAAAACGGTTAGGGCCCTCCGAGCACCCGCTGACATTCAAAGGCCCCCCGTGCTTGGCTTGGGCTCATGCTAAGGCTCGCCAGCGCCCTCACCTCGGCCCAACCCTTCGCGTGTTGCACAGCCACTGATCGGGACCACTGGCCTTCTGGGGGCTAACCGTAACCCTAGATTGACCACCGAGGGGCCCATCCCAAGGGGCCTGGCGCTCCAACGCCGGAGATTGGGGATCCTGAGCCTCAGCACCTGACTCACCCTGCCACCCAGCTGCCACCCGGGGGCTTGGGGTGCTGCCGTTCATTCAGGGCGGGAGAACAGGCAGGGCCCTCCGAGACATGGCGACCTTCAAAAGCCCCCCGCGCCAAAACACCCGAGCCCACGCTCCCGCTCACCAGCGCCCTCACCTCGGTCCGACACTCCAGTCTCCACACAGCTGGCGAATAGGGCCTGCCGGCCTCCTAGGGGCTAAACCTAACCCTAGGTTGGCCCCCGAGGGGCCCCTCCCAAGGGGCCTGGCGCCGCAACACCGGGGATTGAGGATACCCGAGCCGCAGCGCCTGACTCACCCTGCCGCCCCGCTGCCACCTGGGCAGCTAGGGGCACTGCCGGTCACTCAGGGAGGAGAATGGGCATGGCCCGCCGAGTCCCCGGAAACATTAAAAGGCCCCCGGAGCCAAAATGCTTGGGCCCAAGCTCCCTCTCGACAGAGACCTCACCTCGACCCACCCCTCCATTCGCCGCACAGCTGGCGGATTGAGCCTGCTGGCGTCCTGGGGGCTGACCCTAACCTAGGTCAGCCCCCGAGGGGCCCCTCCCAAGGGGCCTGGCGCCGCAACACAGTGGATTGGGGACCCCTGAGACCCAGCGCCGGACTCATCTGCTGCCGCGCCACCACCCAGGCCGCTAGGGGAGCCACGGGTCATTCAGTGTGGGAGAACTGGCAGGGTGCTCCGTTTCCCCTGCGACCTTCAAAGCACCCTTGTGCAAAAAGGTGGCTCCCACGCTCCTGCTCACCAGCGCCCTCCCCTTGGCCCGCCCCTCTGGTTGCTGCAGAGCTGGTGGATAAGGCCTGCCGGGCTCCTGGGGGCTAACCAAAACCCTAGGTCGGCCCCATGGGGGACATCCCAAGGGGCCTGGTTCTGTAACGCTGGGGTTTGGTGACTCAGAGCCCCAGAGCCAGACTCACCCTGCCGCACTGTCGCCACCCGGGCCGCTAGGGACGCCGCAGGTCATTCAGGGCGACAGAAGGGGCAGGGCCTTCCGAGCCCCCGGTGACTTTCAAGGGCTCCCTGGTCCAAAACGCTGGTGCCCACGCTCCCACTCCCCACGCCCTCACCTTGGCTTGCCCCTCAGCTCTCAGCCCAGCGGGCGGATTGGGCCTGCCGGCCTCCTGGGTCTTAACCCTAATCCTAGGTCGGCCCCTCAGGGGCCCCTCCCAAGGGTCCTGGTGCTGCTACACTGGGGATTGGGGACCCCAAGCCCCAAAGCCAGAATCACCCTGCCTCAATGCCGCCACCCGGGCCGCTAGGGGCGCTGCCAGTCATTCAGGGCGGGAGAACGACAGGGCCCTGGAGAAACCAGCGACATTTGAAGCCTCCCACGCCAAAATGCAGGGGGCCACGCTCCCGCTCGGCAGCGCCTTTACCTCTGCCCGCCCACCTCTCGCCGCCCAGCCAGAGGATTGGGCCTGCCAGCCTCCTGGGGGCTAACTCTAACCCTAGGTCAGCCCAGGAGGAGCTCCTCCCAAGGGGCCTGCCCCCGCAACGCCGGGGATTGGGGATCCCCAAGCCGCAGTGCAGGACTCACCCTGCTGCCCCACCGCCAACGGAGCCACTAGGGGCGCCGCTGGTTATTCAGGGCAGGAGAAAGGGCAGGGCCCTCCAAGCCATGGCAACATTGCAAGGCCAAGGGCGCCAAAACCCTGGGGCCCATGCTCCCACTCGCCATCGCCCTCAACTCGGCCCACACCTCTGCCCTTCGCACAGCTGGCAGATCTGGCCTGCCGGCCTACTGGGCGCTAACCCTACACCCTAGGACGGCCCCTGAGGGTCCCTTCCTAAACGTGCCGCTAGGGGCACCACCATTCATTCAGTGTTGGAGAACTGGCAGGGCCCTCCGAACTCCCTCCAACCTTCGAAGGCGCCCAGAACCAAAACGCTTCGGCCCAGGCTCATGTTCACCAGCACCCTCACCTCGGCCCACCGCTCCAATCACCGCACATGTGGTGTATCGGGCCTGCCGGCCTCCTGGGGACTAACCCTAAGTGTAGGTCAGCCCCCGAGAGGCACTTCCCGAGTGGCGTGGCTCCGCAACGCCGAGGATGGGGACCACAAGCCCATGTGCCGGACTCACCCTGTTGCCCTTCAGCCACCCGAGCCGCTAGGGGCCCCGCTAGTCATTCAGAGCGGGAGAACGGGCAAGGCACTCCGAGGCCCCGGCGACTTTCAAAGGCCCTCCTGCACCAAAATGGTTGGGCCCATGCTGCCGCTCACCAGCGCCTTCACATTGGCCCACTCCTCCGATCGCCGCACAGCCGTTGCATCGGTCCTGCTGGCCTACTGGGGTCTAACCCTAACCCTAAACCCTAACCCCTAACCTTAAACCCTAAACCTTAACCCCTAACCCTCACCCTAACCCTAACACTAACCACTAACCCTTACCCTAACACTGACCCTAACCTAAACCTAACCCTAAACCCTAATCCTTAAACCCTAAACCCTAACATTAACACTAAACCCTAAATCCTAACCCCTAACCCTAAACCCGAAACCCTAAACACTAAACCCTTACCTTAACCACTAAGCCAAACCCCAAACCCTAACCCTAAACCCTAACCATACTCCGACCCCTATCATAACCCTAACCCTACCCCTAACCCTACCCCTTCAGCTAACCCTACCCCTAACCAGTAACCTAACCCTAACCCTTACCCTAACCCATACTCTAACCCTAACTTTAACCCGTACCCTAACCCGAACCCTAACCTGTACCCTAACCCTAACACGTACTCTAACGCGTACCCAAACCTGTACCCTAACCCTAACCCTAAACTGTACCCTAACCCATAACTTAAACCGTACCCTAAACTTAACCTTAACCCTAACAAGTACCCTAACCCATACCCTAACCTTAACCCTGAACCCTGACCATAACCCATACCCTAACTCGTACCATACCCGTACCCTAACCGTACCCGTACCCTAAACCTAACCCATACCCTAACCGTAAACCTAAACCCTAAACCGTAACCCGTACCCTAACCCTAACCAGTACCCTTACCTTAACCTTAACCCATACCCTAACCTGTACCCTATCCCTAACCCGGACCCTAACCCATACCCTAACCCATACCTAACCCTAACCTGTACCCTAACCCGTACCCACACCCATACCCTAACCCTAAACCGTACCCTATCCCTATCCCTAACCCATTCCCTAACCCGTACCCTAACCCTAACCCTAAACCGTAACCTGGCCTGTACCATAAACCTAAACTGTACCCTAACCCTAACCCGTACCCTAAACCGTACCCTAATCCGAATGCCAACACTAACCATAACCGTACCCTAATGCGTACCCTAACCAGTACCCTAACCCTAATCCGTACCCTAAACCTAACCCCTACTCCAACCCTAACCCTAACCCTAAACCCAAACCCTAAACCCTAACCCGTACCCTGAACCCTAATCTGTACCCTAACCCATAACGTCTAACTTGTAACCCCTAAACCCAAACCTAACCCATACCCTCTCCTTACCCTAACCCTAAACCCTACCCTCTCCCATACCCTAACCATAACCCATACTCTAACCTTAACCCGTACCCTAATCCGTACCCTAACCCCGGGGATTGGGTACCCCTGGAACACACCACGGGACTCAGCCTGCCACCCCTCAGGAAACCATGCCCCTTGGGGCGCCGCAGAGCATCCCGTTCAGGAGAACTGGTAGGGCCCCTCTGAGACCCCAGCGATCCTCGGCGGCCCCCTACACCCCAACCCTGAGGCCCACGCTCATCCCGCCCCACGCCTTCCCTTCAGCTTGCCACCGAGCGCGTCGCAGAGCCGGCAGATCAGGCCTGCCGGGTTCCTGGGGCCTAGACCTGACCCTAGTTTGGCTGGGTAGGGCCCCTCCCCTGGGTCCCGGTGCCGCAGCCCCAGGTACTGTGGACACCTGAGCCCCACTGCAGGATAAAGCCTGCCAGCCCACAGGAAACCGTGCTCCTTGGGAGGCTGTAGAGCATTCAGGGTGGGAGAACCAGGAGGGCCCCCAGAGTCCCCTGCGAACTTCAGCGATCCCTAAACCCAAGCTTGAAGCCCATGCTCACCCCACCCCACACCCTCACCTCAGCCCGCGGCAGTGCTCGCCACATAGCGCGCAGATCTGGCCTGCGGGGTTCCTGGGCCCCAACCCTAACCCTAGTTCATCTGTGGAGGGGCCCCTCCCCAGGAGCCTGGAGCCACAGCCGCGGGGATTTGGGACACCTGAGCCCCACAGCAGGACTCAGTCTGCCACCCCGCAGGAAACCGTGCGCCTTGGGAGGCCATAGAGCGTTCAGGGTGGGAGAACCAGGAGGGCCCTCCTGAGCCACCAGCGAACGTCGGCGGCCTCCCGCAACCCAACCCTGAAGCCCACGCTCACCCTCCCTTCACCCTCACCTCAGCCCATGTTGCTCGCCATACAGCCAGCAGATCGGGCCTGCGGGGCTCCTGGGGCCTAACCCTAGCCCTAGGTCGGCCGCGGGTGTGGGGGACTCCCAGGAGCCTTACACCACAGCCCCAGGGAATTGGGGTACCTGTACCACACCGCAGGACTCAGCTTGCCACCGGAAAGGAAACTGTGCCCCTTGGGGCTCTACGGAGCCTACAGGGCATGAGAACATGGGGAGGCCCCCAGGGCCTGTCCCCACTTTTGGCAGCCCCCCGTGCCCCAACCCTGAGGCCTATGTTCACCATCCCCCATGGCCTCCTCTCAGCCCTCCACAGAGCTCGCTGCACAGCCTGCAGATTGTCCTTGCCGGGCTCCTGGACCCTAAACCTTACACTAGGTTAGCCACAGAGGGGCCCCTCCCCAGGGTCCTGGCACCCTACTCCGGGAGATTGGGGACACACAAGCCCCACTGTAGGACTCAGCCTGCAGCCCACAGGAAACTGTACCGTTTTGGGGCACAACAGAGCATTCAGTGCAAGAGAATTGGGGCACCCCTGAGAGCCCCTTCTGGTGAACCCCGACATTTGTGGGCCATTCTGGATGAAACCCCAAGGCTCACACTCACCCACGCTTGTGCCCTCATCTCAGTCGGCCTGGGAGTTCTCTGAGCACTGGGCAGTTTGGACCTGCTGTCTCTTGAGGCCTAACCTAACCCTGGGTCTTCTGCTGAGGGTCCCTCCCTGTTTGCCTGCCTCCAAGGCACCAGGCATTGGGCTCACCTCTGCACGACTAGAGGACTCAGGCTGCCCCACAGCGGGAAACTGTCATTTGGGGCTGCAGCAAGGATTCATAGGAAAATCGGAGGGCCCTCCTCAGCCCATCGCAGGCAACCCCCACTTTCAGAGATCTCCCCGGATCCAATTAGTAGCTTCAAACTGACCTTTAAACTTGCTCTCCAAGGAGATCTTTTGAAATTCTCCACACTTCCAACCGATGGCACCATCCAGCTTCAGTGCCTTACCCAGCTTTAGGTCTTGAGATGGATTAAAATGGGAAGTCACTTCACTGATGACGACGTACTGGTGACCAAAAGATACATGCATAAATGCTTCATATCACTTGGCTTCAGGGAAATGCAAATCTAAACCCCTATAGATGCCATATCACACGAGGCCGAATATCTAAAAATAAGAAGACATGAAACTATACATGTTGGAGAGGATGTGGAGAAATGGGAACACTCTTACACCCCTGTACAAATGCAGTCCGGTACAGCCACTCTTGAAAATGGTACAGAGTTTCTTCAAGAAGTTATAATAAAGCTACCCTATGTCCCAGCAATTGCACTACTGGGTATTTACCCCAAAGATACAGAGGTAGTGAAGATGGGACACATGCACCACAGTGTTCATAGCAGCAATATCCATAATAGACAAGCTGCAGAAGGAGTGCAGATGACCATGGATAGATGAATGGATAAAGAAGATGTGGATCATATCTATAGTGGAATATTACTCAGCCATCAGAAAGGATGAATACTTACCATCACACCTACCTGGGTGGAGCTGGAGGGTATTATGCTGAGTGGAATAAGTCAATGAAAGAAAGACAATGATCATATGCTTTCACTCCTATGTGGAATATCAGAAACAAGGAAGGTGACCATAGGGGAAGGAAGGGAAAATAGAATGGGAAGTCATCAGAGAGGGAGAAAACCCATGATGGACTCTTAACTATCACAAGAAACTGATGATTGCTGGAGGAGAAGTTTGGGGGGGTAACTGGGTGAGTAGCATTAAGGAGGTCACACGATACAATGAGCACTGGGTGTTACACAAGACTGAAAATTGATTGAAGACTACATCTGAAACTAATGATGTACTGTAAGTTGGCTAATTGAATTTAAATTAAAGAACAAAAGACCTTGAATAAACAATCCTAAACATTTGTATGGAACTACTAAAGATTCCGAACAGCCAGTGCAATGTGGAAAAGAAAAACAAAGCTGGAGGACTCACAATTTCAGATTTCAGGTTATACTACAAAGCTGCAGTCATCCTAACAAGAGAGTATGGCACAAAAATAGACACAGCTACCAAAGGAACAGGATACAAGTTCAAACAGAAACCCATAATTATGTGGTCCATGAATCTTCCACAAAGCAAGCAACGATATCAAAAGGGAAAAGGACAGTCTCTACAACAAATTTTGTTGGGAAAACTAGACAGCTACGCACAAAAGAATGAAATTAGACTGCTTTCTTACACAATACAGACAAACACAAAACAGTTTCAAGACCTCAATATGAGACCTGAATCCATAAAAATCCTACAGGAGGGAAGACAGTAACTTCTTGACATGGACCATATTAATGTTTTTCTAGACTGTGTCCTGAGGCAAAGGAAATGAAAGCAAAAATAAACTATTGGGAATACAGCAAAATAAAGTTTCCACATGGCAGAAGAACAATGAAAACCTAAAAATAATAAGACAACTTACTCAAAGGGAGATGATATTTGCAAAGATCATATGCAATAAAGGGATAGTGTCCAAAACATATACAACTGATACTACTCGACCCCCAAAAAACAAATCCTCCAGTTAAAAAATAGGCAGAAGACATGGACAGACATTTCTCCAAAGAAGAAATACAAATGGCCAACAGTCCCGTGAAAAGATGTTCACCATCACCCATCATCAGGAAAATGTGAATCCAAAGGACAATGAGGTAATACCTCAAACCTGTCAGAATGGCTAACATCAAAAGCACAACAAAGAACAGGTGTTGAAAGGATGTGGATAAAGGGGAATTCTCGTGAACTGTGGGTGGGAATGCAAATTGTGGTGGCCACCGTGGAAAACAGTATGAAGGTTATTGAAAAAATTAAATATAAAACTACCCTACGATCCAACAATCACACTACTCGTATTTACCCAAAGAATAGGAAAACAGTAACGTAAAAGGATACATGCACCCCTATGTTCCTTGCACCATTATTTAGAATATCACAATATGGAAGCAACCCAACTGTCTGTAGAAAAATTGACAAATGAGATGATAGATGTGTATTCACACACACGCGCGTGCACACACACACACACACACACACACACACATACACACACACAATGGAGTATTACTCGGCTTGAAAAAGAATGAAACCTTCCATTTGCAGCCACATGGATGGAGCTAGAGAGTATTATCCTAACTAAAATCAGGCATTCAGAGAAAGACAAATCCCATACGATGTCACTCTAATAGGGAATTTAAGAAACAAACAAAAATAAATAACTAAAAGAGAAAAAGGAGACACACCAAAATACAAACTCTTAACAATAGAGAACAAACGGATGGTTACAAGAGGAGGTGGATAGAGGGTTGAGTGGAATAGGTGAAGGGGATTAAGAGGACACTTTTCTTGATGACCACTGAGTAATTTATAGAATTACTGAATCACTCTATTGTACATCTGAAACGAATGTAACACTGTATGTTAGCTCTACTGGAATTAAAATAAATTTTAACAAAAGATTTTTTCTTTCAGGAACCTCTTTGAAAAAGCTTTTCCTGTGCAATGTGCATAAGCCCTACTTGGGAGGATTCGCTCTACAATAATTATTCACTACATGAATCAAATTCAGATTTCACTGAGTTCTTACCGTGGATCCCAGTCCATGGGAGCCATGGTCCTTTTCAGTCCAGGCACAGCACCAATGCATTCAAGATTGGAAGTAGAGACACATGTCACTTCACAGTCCAGAAACCTATTATTGTTTTTGTTTCAGTGTGAGAGACTCACAGACTTTGGGACAGGTTTCAGAGCAGGTTTATTATGGATCCTGGATCTCTACTTCAGTGTTCATTGCCTGGATCCATTTGGCTAATAGGTTCCCTGTGGATGGGCTTGCTTCCAAGCACATACATGGAAGATGCGAAGGTGGGTGGGCTTGGTGCTGGACAGGAAGAAGACCAAAAGCAGACAAGGGTCCGACCCCTCCCCTGATCCAGGAATTGCTACGGGAGAGGGTACGTGAGGTAGAATCCATGCGAAACTCCAAGGTCACCAGCTGAACACAGGAGGCACAGGTCAAGGGATCTGGAGATGCAGGGGTTGAAGGCTGCTCTGAGCTACCTCTGGGAGGAAGGGAGGGAAGGAATGAGAAGGAGACGCTGCCTGCCTCTGGCCCATGCCAGCTACCCACCGCTCTGACACGCATCAGTCTATGAGCTGACACAGCCTGGGCTCAGGAAGGGCTGGCTCGTGTCCCTCAATCCTCAGTGGGACAGCTGGACCCAGGGCTCAGAGACATGCTGAGGGAGATGAGAGGGAAAGCTGCCCTGCCCAGGTCATCCCCTCCTTGAGCAGACAGCCCTTCAGAACTTCTAAAAAAAACCCACTGACGGGGTTGAAAGACATGCCATGGATGAACTAAGGCATAGAGATATGTAAAATGACATTCATTTTTAAGTTCAGGGCTGTCATCTCAGGAAGTGGGGAGAGCTTCCCTAAGAAGACTGAGGGGCGGGCAGGCCATGCTGAAAAGGGAGACATGGCTCTCCTGATTGGGGACCTGCAGCCCCCTTTCAGGGCAGGGCATCATCCTCACATTACACGAGATCCATGGAAGTGTTCCATCAGGGCCAGATATTTGTCTCAAGACGGGTACCCTGGCATTGGACTGCACAGGGCACCAGGGACGAGGGCCAGATGTAGGACGGACAATACCCTGGAGGCCATGGGGCAAGAGCAGAGGCACATGACCTTGAAGATGATGATGAAATGCAGGAGGTGGCAGCATGGAGCCGTCCTGAAAGTGCCATGGGAGCAGTGCCCACAGCTACACTGACTGGGTGCCTTCTGTGCCCAGTGTGGCTGACTTCAGTGGGATCCAGACTAGACCTGACCACAAGTCTAGGAAGTGTGCACCACCCCGGCCCCCTCTCCCCTTGCAGCTGCTAGGAATCACGGTCACAGACCCTGGTCAGCTTTTGTGGAAACCAAGCAGTGGCTCCCACGCACGCTGCACCTCTGGTGGTGGTCCAGTGTGACCCTCGTGCCTGGCCAGACACTGATGTCTACCTGTCTCCACACAAATCCACAGACAGGAGGGTGTCCCTGAATTCCACAGCACCTGATGAGACAGATCCACAGAACCCAACACCCAGTGGGTCACTAGGGACCTCACCTATGGTCATGGAGCTCACCATACCCTATTTCTGTCACTTCCCACAGAAAGCCTGGTTCTGATCCCCCACAATACCAAACATCCTGGTTGCTGACCTGGGGTCATGCCATGAACCCACATGGCACCTTTCTTTAAGTGAAGGCTATGCCTACACCTCCTAGAAAATATTTCTAATGAAGTACCAGTCCATCAGGACTATGGTGTGAACGGTAGCACACAGCCCGCATGGTAGTAGTCAGTAATTCTAACGAGGGTTAACCCCACCCCCCGTCTCACAAAACCTTCCTCCATCCCCACTGAACTCATGGTCTGCCCTCAGAAAACCCTCCAGGAAACAAACCTTTCATCTGAATGCTCTCTTCACCTTCTGCTTCAAATCTTGTCCAACCACAATGATATGAAACTAGAAATCAGTCTCAAGAAAAAAATGAGACAGTCAAAAATAGGTGGAGATTGGGGGGCCTGGGTGGCTCAGTTGTTAAGGATCTGCTTTCAGCTCAGGTCGTGATTCTAGGATCCTGGGATCTAGCCCCGAATCAGGCTCCTTGCTCAGTGGGAAGCCCGCTTCTCCCTCTCCCACCACCCTGCTTGCGTTCCCTCTCTCACTGTCTCACTCTCTGTCAGATACTTAAATAATCTTAAATAAATATGTGGAGATTTAACAACATGCTACTGAACAACCAACAGTCAAAGAAGAAATCAAAAAAATTTTAGAAGTACCTTGACACTGATGAAAAAGACAACTTACAAAAACTTATGGGATGCAGCAAAAGTAGCTTTATGGGGGACATTCATAGAAATTCAAGTCTTCATCAATCCATGAGAATGCTCTCCAATAAACAACCTGATTTATGTGGTAAAGAATTAGAAAAAAAAAAAAAGAACAAACAAAGCCACAAATTAGTAGAAATAGGGAAATAACAAAAAGGAATGCATTAATAAATCCAACGGAGACTAAAAGGACAAAAAAAAATGAAAATGAGAGCTGCCTTTTTTGGAAAGATAAACAAAACTGACAAACTTAGCTAGACTCACCAAGAAAGACAGAGGATTCCAATAAAATTAGGAAAGAAAGATAATGGATTCCTGTCTCATATCAAAATCAAAAGAACTCTTCAACCTTGGACACAACAACTTCTTGCAAGCCATGTCTCTAAAGGCAAAGGAAATAAAAGCAAAAATGAACTATTGGCACTTCATCAGGATAAAAACTTCTGCTCGGCAAAGCAAATGATCAAAAAAACAAAAAGGCATCCTATGGAATCGAAGAAGATATCTGCAAATAATATTACAGATAAAGGGCTGGTATCCAAGATCTATAAAGAACGCCTCAAACTCGACACCCAAAAAATGGGCAGAAGACACAAAGAGATACTTCTCCAGAGAAGACATACAAATGGCCAACAGACACATGAAAAAATGCTCCACATCACTTGCCATCAGGCAAATACAAATCAAAACGACAATGAGATACCACCATACACCAGTTAGAATGGTTAAAATTAACAAGGCAGGCGGCACCTGGGTGGCACAGTGGTTAAGCGTCTGTCTTCGGCTAAGGGCGTGATCCTGGCATTATGCGATCGAGCCCCACATCAGGCTCCTCCGTTATGAGCCTGCTTCTTCCTCTCCCACTCCCCCTGCTTGTGTTCCCTCTCTCGCTGTCTATCTCTATCTCTGTGGAATAAATCAATAAAATCTTGAAAAAAAATTAACAAGACAGGAAATAAAAAAAAAGTCAGAGAGGATGTGGAGAAAGCGTAATCATCTTACACTACTCGTGAGGATTCAAGCTGGTATAGCCACTTTTGAAAACAATATGGAGGTTCCTCACGACGTTAAACACAGAGCTATCCTATGACCCACCAATTGCACTACTGGGTATCTACTGCATAGACACAGAGTAATGAAAAGAAGGGGCACCTGTATCCCAATGTTCATAGTAGCAGTGTACATAATAGCCAAACTGATGAAGGAGCCAAGATGTCCTTCAGCAGATGAATGGACAAAGAAGATGTGGTTCATCTACACAATGGAATATTACTCAGTCATCAGAAAGGATGAATACCCCCCATTTGCACCAACGTGGATGGACCAGGAGGGGATTATGCTAAGTGAAATTAAGTCAAGCAGAGAAAGACAATTATCATATGGTTTGACTCCTATGTGGAATGGAAGGAATAGCATGGAGGACATTAGGAGAAGGAAGGGAAAAGTGAAGGGGGGAATGAGAGGGGGAGATGAATCATGAGAGACTACTGAAACTGGGAAACAAACTGAAGGCTGCAGAAAGGGAGGGGAAGAGGAATGGGTTATCCTGGTGATGGGTATTAAGGAGGGTACATATTGGGGCACTTGGGTGGCACAGCGGTAAAGCGTCTGCCTCGGCTCAGGGTTATGGGATCGAGCCCCACATCAGGCTCCTCCGCTGTGAGCCTGCTTCTTCCTCTCCCACTCCCCCTGCTTGTGTTCCGTCTCTCGCTGGCTGTCTCTATCTCTGTCGAATAAATAAATAAATTCTTTTTTTAAAAAAAAGGAGGGAACGTGTCATAATGAGCACTAGGTGTTATATGCAAACAATGAATCATGGAACACTACATCAAAAACAAATGAAGTACTCTAGGGTGACTAACATCATTTTAAAAATGAGAAAGATATGAAATCCATACAGGAAAACTGTCACTATTTGCAAATGACATGAAATCCCGAAAGATTCCACACAAAAAAACTGTTAGAATAAACAAATTCAAGAAAGCTGCAGGATATAAAGTCGATATACAGAGACCTGTTGTCTTTATTTTTTTCAGATTTTATTTATTTATTTATTTATTTATTTATTTATTTATTTGACAGGAAGAGAAAAAGCAGGAGCAGGGGGAGTGTCAGAAAGAGGGAGAAGCAGACCCTCGCTAAGCAGGGAGCCCAACATGGGGCTCGATCCCAGAACTCTGGGATCATGACCTGAGCTAAAGGCAGACGCTTCACCTATGGAGCCACACAGATGACCCAACTTGTTGCATTTCTGTATACTGATGACATACTTTCGCAAAGAGAAATAAAAAAGCAATGCCATTTACAATTGCATGAAAAAAAAATCTAGGAATAAAAGTAACCAAGAATGAGAAAGACATAGTACACTCAACACATGGCAGAAAAGAAATGAAAAACACGTGTGTCGAGGGGGGCAGAATGTATGGGTCAAAGATTTGGAAGGCAACACAAACAAATGGAAGCTTACGCCATGCTCCTTAACTGGAAAAGTTAATTATGTGAACATGTCCATCGTACCCAAAGCAATCGACAGATGTGATGAAATCCTTATCTGAATTCCAGTGGCATTATTCGAGGAAATAGAAAACAGTCCTCAAACTTGTATGGAATCACAAAAGACCCCAAATACCCAAAGCAACCTGGAGAAAGAAAGGTGCAGTCAACACACACCTGTATTTCAAGCTAGATTACAAAGCTGTTGTCATCAAAACAGAATGGTACTGGCATAAACACAGACACCAGGTCAGTGAAACAGAACAGAAAGCTCAGAAACTTACCCACACGTAGATGATCCTAACTTACGACACAGCAGCAGAAGATATGCCATGAGGGAAGGACTGTGTCTTCAGTGAGCGGTAACAGGCAAACTGGACACTAAATGCAGAAGAATATAACTGGGTCACTTTCTTACACCACACACAAAATTTTTAATGGATGAATGATTTGAACATAAGACCTGAATCCATAAACCTCCAAGAAGACACAGGTACTAAGTCTCTTGACATTGGTTTTGGCAAAGAGTCTTCAGATCGGACACCAAATGCAAAGGCAACAAAAGCAAAAATAAACAAGTGGAACAACATCAAACTGAAATCTTCCACACGGCAAAAGAAACCATCAAAAACTTAAAAGTCCACTGACCCAATAAGAAAAAAAATATCTGCGAATCATATGTGTGAGAAGAGGCTAATATCCAAAATACACACAACACTCATACAAATCAAAACAAAAAAAAGTATAAAAAATGTGGGGAATATGTGAATAGATACCTTCCAAAGATGGCACACAGGTGCCAACAGACAGAAAAAGTTGTTCGGCATCACTAATCATCGTCAGGGAAACATCAGTCAAACCCACAATCGGCTATCCGCTCACAACTGTTGGAACAGCAATTGTCCCAGAGACAGACACCAAGTGGGGTCAAGGGTGTGCAGACGAGGAGACACTGTGCACTGTTGGTGGGAATGGAAATTGGTGCAGCCACTGTGACAAACGGTATGGAGGTTCCTGAAAAAATAAAAGCAACTACGACATGACCCAGTAATGGCTCTACTGAGTATTGATTCGGAGAACACAAAAATACTGCCTCAAAAAGACAGATGCACTCCCACATTCACTAAAGCATTATTCACAAGAACCAGACATGGAAACACAGACCTTGGGGGCCTTATGCCAAGTAACTCATACACAGAAAGACCAATACCAGATGCTCTCATGTACATTCCACGTGGAATAAACAAATACTGAACACATAGATACTGAGAGCAGATTGGTAGGTGCCAGATTTTGGGATGGGGTGGTAGAAACGGGTGAAGGTGGTCAAAGTCTCAATGTTTGAGTGAGAAAATCCGACAGTCATGAAATGTTCTGTCCAGCATGGAGACTAAAACTAACCCCACAGCATGGGGTATAGGTTTCCCTGCTCTTTGAAAGTACAGAGCTTCTGAGAAACCTTGCACAGCAGAAATGGTGTCAAGAAGGAATGGCCATTAATTTACATGGAACAATTAGACAGTGTGCTCAGACTCCAAAATTCCTTCTCTTTGGCTTTTCTTAGGCCTCAGCACACAAGTTTCCAATGGAGGCCCAGCATAAATGAAGATAAAGCACAGCAGAGGCTCACAAACACAATTCAAAGTGCTGGTGGCTGGATGCGGAGAGCAGTTCCCAGCGGAAGGAGCTGGTTGGGGAGCACGCCGCCTTTGTCGTGCTTCTCCCCAAAACAGATGCTGAATGCGATTCTCACTGTTCACCTTTTTTCATAAGAGGGAAATCCTCTTCAGGTCTCTTCCTCTTACTGAAGCTGGGTAATAACATAGTTTTTCAAGAAATCCCAGTGTCTTACTGTGAACGTTTAAAAACGGGGGATACTTGTACTTGAGCATTGCTGAGGGATGAGATGTGAAAGGTTCTCCCAGACACAAACCTCAGCAGGCCCACTGGGAAAGACACCTTCCTCAGCATGCGGAACACGGACTACCTCCTACCTCCCGAGAAACCCTCTCCTTCCCCTCGATCACGACAACCCACAAAAGCTGGGAGTTACCCTAATTCCTCCGTTCTCCTGCTCCTAATAGCTAACCCATCAGCAAATCCTGTGAGCTCCATCTTCAAAATGGACCCAGAATAGGTCTAACCACTCCATCCAAGGCCACCTGTCTGGTCCACAGTGCCTGAGTTCCTGGAAAAGCTTCGTCATTGACCTGCCTTGCCATCTTCAACCCTCTGTCATCTGTTCTCAACACTGTAGCCAGGATGGCCCAGTGAAACAGGGTCTCATGGGGTTATAGCCCTGGAATGTCTTTCTGTCACCCTCTGTCACCTCTCTGAGGTCACGTCCTAAGCTGTCTCCTGTGGCCACAGGGCCTTCTTGCTGCTCCTGGACATACCTGGAATTCTCCTGCCCCAGAGCCATTGCACATGCTTTCCCTTCTGTTTCGAATGCTCTTGATGTGTTCTCACTCACCTTCGGAGAAGTCTGAATTGGAGCGTCAGGGACAGAAGATGAGACTGTGTGTGTTGGGTGAGGCTGGTGGCCCAGAAAAAGGTTCTCTGCCAGCTCTCCGCCTGTGCCTCACTTGTCCTCAGCCAGGAACTTGCACACAGCCCACACCTGTCACAACTCTCACCCAGGAGACCCATAGCCACCCCTGGAGCCCACCCTGAACACACCCTGCTGCAGAATGCATTCAGCTCTCCTCTGAGACCCCTGTCAGCTTTACCCAGTCCTGGAACTCCCCCCTGTCTCCTGCATTGGTGCATGGACCCCCTTCGAATCTGCATTTTTTTATCCTTTGGGTAAATACCTAGGACAGCAATTGCTGGATCATGTGGTTGTTCAATGTTTAACTTTTTGAGGAACCCCCACACTGTTTCCCAGACTGGCTGCACAACTTTGCATTCCCACCAACAGGATGGGAGGGTTCCCCTTTAAGCAGAACATTATCTGCCGGCAATTTCATAAGAGGCAACAAAACATCTGTGAGATGCACCCAGGGTCAGGCAAGCAGTTGCAGACTTCACCCCAAGGCTCCTGACGCCAAGCCCCTTGAAGCCACCAGCATGCCACTATCCAAAAGAATTCCCAGACTCTCCTTCTGACTCCACCACCAAAGAAACTACAGAGAGAATATGGCACCTCAAAATATCGAGATAATACATTTAGTAAAACTAGAAAGTCAAGCTCAACTTTTAAACAGGAACAGGCCAGTTTGGATAATTTTGAATTTTCCCTCCACCCTAATTTTAACTCTTCTGATGAATAAACTAATCAATGATGAAACATCACCTTTGTCAAATGACATCATCCAAGTCTGTATCAGATGAAAAAAGCCACCTAACTCTAGATACTGGCCACTAAACCATATCTTAGACCCAATTGAATAAACACTGTTAGATGAAGGAACAAATTAGATGTTACAAACAGGCACAGAGTGAATCTCACCTTCCCTTTCTAATAAAAGAGGGTTCCTAGGAAACAGATGGTCAAAATACATTTGTAAGCAATAAATGGACAGACAAATTGTGATCCCCTGCAAAGTTCTACCTGCAGGGAAACTAAGTAATTCTTGCACCAAACCCAGAATGCTGACAGCTACTTCAATTTTACTTTGTGGCTCAACTAGAGAAAAGAGAAAAGCCCAGGAGGTTTGGTATAATGAGAGGTTTTACCTCCAGCCCTGACATAGATAGGACATTTTGCCAAACATACCTGTGCTTTCTCTGAACACTGGCGTCCTGTGACAAGCTGCCTCGCTGACTCCGATGCTGACGTTCAAAACCTCGGGTGTCTTGGAGCCAGAGCAGAGAAGTGCTGTCAGCTGGGGAGAAGAAGGCACCTCTGACCTATAGCCTGCACACCTGCTTCGGTTTCTGGGTGCAGGGGCAACACATACTTGTTGTATATCAGTAATTATCTTCATTCTCAATAGACCAATGACCTTGCCTTTTCTGGAAAGCAGACTTACTCTTCTAAAGAAACCCTCAATTCGTCTATTCCCAATGCAATTAGAGTGGGGTCTGGTTTACGCCCTCCTTCAGGCCCCCACCTGGAGGATTTTCCTGCATGATTCTAACAGCCAATTACCACTAACCTGGGGGCACACGGGGCATAATGCTGAAGTTGGGGGATGGCTCTGGGGCTTGCTACGGCCACACCTGTGCCTGGGGGACCAGGGCACACCCTGCTGAGCTTGGGGTACTTCTCAAGATGCATCACCTGCACTGTGTCAGAGAACCGTGGGACACATCACTGAAGGTGGGGACTCTGTGAGGTCCTTACCCGCACTATTCCCGGGGAACAGGGGAAACCCTGAAATTCTGCAACCAATCCCACAAAAGCTCAGGTAATTGGGCGCCCTGGAGTACACGGGTATGGGGAATAAGGCCAGTTGAGAACATGGGGCAGAAGAGACTTTAAAAGGAAAAAGAAAACTCACCTGAGTTCCCACAATGAACCCTCTCCAGGTGCCCTTCCAGAACCCTGCCTCCCACCTGGGGTGCACCCTACCCCCAGACCCCCCCACCCACGGTGCACGCTGCTCTCTAACCAGCCGGGACCTCCGCAGGGCAACTCTCTCTCTCCCAGTTCCCCTTCTTCTGTCCCAGGTTTGCACCCCACTGCAACTCTGGAACAGCCCACAGAGAC
Source organism: Ursus americanus (assembly GCF_024610735.1). Lineage (NCBI taxonomy): Eukaryota > Metazoa > Chordata > Mammalia > Carnivora > Ursidae > Ursus > Ursus americanus. Next base: position 392,393 of record NW_028273698.1, on the reverse strand, counting down.
GTAGCTCCACTCCCAAGAGGTGATTTGTCAGGGAGGGTGGTGCCCCAGCCCCTGGGAAGCCAGGCAAGCCACCCTCAAGCCCCTGGAACCCTGAAAGTGCAGGGGGTCCAAGAGGTGCCTCCTCTACCCAACACCCAGCATAGGCATAGGTGGGGTCCTGGGCTGGGCTCCCCCCACACACCTGGCCCATTCCAGGGACCCCTCTAGCTGCAGACCACCCTCAGAGTCCTGCCCCTTCCCTTTCTGCACCAGACCTCCCTGCTGGGGTGTGCCTGGTTCTGGGCAAGATCAGTGGCTCTCAGACCCTCCAAGGCTTGGGCTTTAGGAAATGCAATGATTTCATGCATTTTCAGTATGTACATGTCAGTATGACTTTAATCTTATGGGAGCCAAAGAGGTTCTTTATTTTTTCTTATCTTCATGTTGGCATTTTTGGTTATTGTTTTCTTCTTGAACCAGATGTACAACATGTGCTTGGGGCAGAAATAGGGCCCATGCTTTGAGGTGTTGCCCAATCATTTTGAACCGGGTAAAATGTTAAAGGATAGCTTCCCTGGGAGCCCAGGATCAGGGCCCACAGATGATATAAGATAAAAATCACTTTCATCATTATAATTACTCCTAAATGGAGGAATGTGAGACAAAAGCACCTTCACAAGAGTACCAAGAAATCAAAATGATGCCCACAGAAAGCTACCTGCTCCATGGTCAGCACATGTAACAGAAGTGTTCACAGTCTCTGGACTCCTGCTCTTCTCCTGCCCAAATCTCTGAAGCACACAGACCACTTAAAATCAGAATTGTAGAACTGCTAGAACTCCTTAGAGATGTCTGGCACCATTCCCTTGGACTGCAGAATAAAACACAGTAGCTCGTTGTCACAAACTAATTTCAACATGAAGTGCCCCCTGGATGCACTAAGTTCTTTCTCTGCAAATGTTGACTAATGTAAGTCACAGTCATACCATATAAACACTACGATGGCTGGGGAGTCATCGTAGGTAAGGGAATATTTTAGCCATGTTTATAAGCATTGGCCCACTTTGTAGAAGAGGCTGAGCTGAGTGTTTTTAAATACTATTTCAGACCTGTTTTACAGCACCCTCTGAACATACCAGAGCCTGAATGGACTAAAAAAGATAGTTGGTTTCAGTAACTTTAATACCAGAAAAATATTATACTGTCTCTATTCCTAAGGATCTTTGAGTATCTTACCCAGAGGTCCTCCACTAAGATAATGATCTTAATAATCACCATGGGCAGAGGTGAAAAGGCCCGCTGAATTCGTTCCATTTGTCCACATGACAAGAAAATCCTGATACTTGATAGGTTTCCAGATTGAGAAGACCAGAGATAAGAGGGAAATAGTACCCTGTATGAAACAACAAGGGATTTGGAGTCAATTTGGGGATCCCACTTAGGTTTCTGACACTAAAATCCTCTGTGACTCATATCATCTGAGTCCCTTTCTAACCGTGTGAAAATGTGCCTAAAAATATCTACACCCTAGTTGAGAAGTTTAAGAGGCAGAATGCTACAAAGAGCCAGTATGATGTCTCTCAGGAACAGGTGCTAAGTAACACATAATTGCTATTGGGTCTATTTCTTTTCTAGAAGAAAGAACACATGTTGAATCCATATTTCTAATAGATGACTCACCAGATGATTTTCAAACCTGAAGGAAGGCCAAGAAGTCGCTCTTGTGTCATGTTTCACTCAGAAATCATGTTGTTGGACTGGTGAGGACAATACGATAGCAACGTCATCACTAAGAGTGGGGAGCTTCTAATTTCCATACGGCCATTTTGACCCCCTTAGCTCAGGGCCACCAGAAAGGACAGCTGAGGGGGACCACAGGCCAAGGCTGCCAGGTGTGGCTGGGGCAGGCAGAATTCTGACTTAAGGCTCAACTCCTGTCTAGGTTATTATAATGCTCTTCACAAAGAAAGTGCCATTGTGTGTGAGCCCTCATGTAGAAAAGGTTCAGAATTTCCATTGAGATTCCCTCTTTGACCTTTAGGATATGTAGCAAAGTTCCATTTAATTTTAAACATTGAAGGACTTCCTGGTTTTCTTTTCGCTATGACTGTGGCTCAATTCGCCTGTGGTCTAAGAATAGAATCTAGTTAATTTCAGGGTTTAACATTTGTAGCATTGATTCGTGGCCCCATCTATCATTTATTTGGGTAAAGAGTCTATGACCACTTGCAAATAATGTATTCTGCACTTATTATGGAATGTTCCCTATATGTCAATTAGGTCACATTTTTACCAATGTTTTGTCTGCTTTTTCTGTTAGATATTGAGAAAGGTATATTAAAATCTTCAAACAATGTTACTCTATTCAACATGGCATCGGAGAATCTACCACTGTTAGAAGGCAAGGGAAACAAAAAGTATAAGAATTGAGGGGATAATTGTAACTATTCACAGATAATATGATTGTGTACATAGAAAATACAAACCAGTCTATAAATACCCTATTAGAATTAAAAATGCAATTTATAAATTTGAGATGGATTGTAGCTTCCCATTGGACAGTTTCTGAAAGAAAATGCAGAACCTGTCAATCTTGGGGTAGGACATATGGTGCACTAACCATTTAAAAGAATTCAGTGGGACTTCATAAAAATGTGACATTTCTCCTTATCTTATGACCATAAGAAAATGAAAAAGTGAACTGCAGGCTGGGAAGTAAAGATTTGCAATACACACATTGACAAAGACTTGTCAATAAAGAATTCCTGCTCATCAACCATAAAAAGTCTATTTATAAATGAATACTTCACAAAAGATTGACTGATGTCCAATAAAACCCAGAAAGGGTATTCTACAGTATTATTTTCAGGAACAGAAAGGCCTTTCCTAAAATGAAAACATACACACAAACCAGTATTCCCTAGATGGATGACGTCCTTATTTCTGAGGACAGCTTGAAGAACAGACTAGCATCAAAGTAAAGTGATGGAATTCCTGACACTCAGAGGATGGACAATTGACCTCAACCTACAGTACAATTTCTAGGCATCATTCGGTCCTCTGAAGGCAGACAACTACCACACCCCTTCCTACACCACACAGGTTGCTTCCCAACACCTACCATAAAAGAAGAACATGAGAAACAGATAGGACTAGTAGAAAATAGCAAAAATCACATGTGGGGATTATCCTGAAACACACTGAACACATAACTAGTGTAAGGAAGTGTAGGGAACTGACAAGGACAGAGACTCAAGAGGTACTTCTTTGGGAAATGCTGTCTGAAATCCTCACAAGTTGGTACCTGCTAATGAGGGCTCTGAGCATACCCTAGGGTTTGCTCACAAGGGTCTGCAACACCATCGCTGAGGACTGAAACTCTTCAAGACCTCAAAGCTTGCCTGATTGACTATTGGACTAAGAGATTCCCATGTTCTGAAAACAGATACCAACTCATTGAAAGGTTCACCTGGGCTCTCTCGGAGGCCCTACAAGAAGCTGAACCATTCACTGAAAATCAATTACACACACACACACACACACACACACACACACACACACACACCTGTCATTTCACCAATTACTTAAACATTCAAGGTTCTTCCTACCTTTTCTTTTTCACATTGATATTTATACTCACATGAAATGTCATCATTTCTAATGAACACTGGTGTCAAAATAGAGATCCATTGACACAATATTCACAAAATGGAACTTCCCTGCTGTCATTTTCAATATAGCGTTTTTAAAGTTCATACATATTTTAGGTTTTGGTAACTTATACAGGAGAAGATCAGCATTGAAAAACTCTAAATACTGACAATGAGTTTTAAGCCTAGAGAACAAAAATTGTCCAATTTCATAGATAATAAGGAACCAAAGGGAAAGCATGGAAGCTGTAGTCGAATAATTTTACACATATGCATCCTCTATTATTCTACTACTGAGGGGCGTGTTTTATTACCACTATGCATGCATCAATTGTCTTCCACGTGCACCTTCACAGGTATAATGAATTACTACAGTAGAATGAAATGTCTGGGAACTACTTAGCGGCATCTATAATGAACAATGAAATTTCGATCTTATATTTGGTGAACTTCCACTGTCTGTCCCTTTAGACAATGGACCCTAAACAGAAGGGGGAATGAACCACGAGAGACTATGGACTCTGGGAAACAAACTGAGGGCTTCAGAGGGGAGAGGGGTGGGGGATTGGGATGGGCCAGTGATGGGTATTAAGGAAGGTACATATTGCATGGAGCACTGGGTGTTATATGCAAATAATGAATCACGGAACACTACATCAAAAACTAAGGAAATACTGTATAGTGACTAACATATCATAATAAAAAATTATTATTAGAAAAAAATTAAAGGTAAAAAAAAACCAATACAGCTTCTCTGTTTCAAGAACAATCACAATTGAGAAAAAACTAACTTCCAATCCCTAAAGCAAAACACAGACCAAGTTCCATTTCACTCCCCTTTATTCACATTCTCTGTGGGTTCTAAGCTATTTCCCTACCTCCTTTCCAGCTGAGCAGGGAACCCGGGCTCGATCCCAGAACCCTGAGATCATAACCTGAGCCAAAGACACATGCTTAACTGGCTGAGCCAGCCAGGAGCCCCAGCCATGTTTTTCTTAAGCAAAAGGACAATTTCTCACAATGCCTTCACATGACTTCACATGGTACCAGAGACCTGCATTTGCCTCTAGGAGGTTGCAGATGAAGGCGATTGCAAACTCTCACAGTGGTTTATCAAATACAATGACCTGCCTGGTGACAGTGAAACTCTTATGAGCCCACGAGAGGGTGCTGTGACACTCAGCTGTGGCTGGGCTGGCACAGAGAACCAAATCCATTTCCCTGCCTGATGTCTGTGAGGAACAGATGCCCCCACTGTGAATGAGACCCTGCCACTGAGCTGTCCAGAGATGGCCATCCTCACGGAGGATGAGGATAAAGGACAATGCCTGAGGAGACCTCATCTGTCTCTTTTATCTTTTCATATTTTTGACAGTGGACAAATCACTGCCTAGGAGTCCCCAACTACCTTATTCTCATCTGTGAATGGCCAAGAGGTTTTACAAAACACTCAAGATTTTGACCTCACAAATGCCCACAACCACTTACCATAGGGATTGAACATTAAGCAAAGATACTGTTCCTTGGAAGAGAGGTCCTGCCCACTGTTGTTTCTCACTTATATGCTCATCTTCCTTACCTCATGGTAACATAACCACCTTGATTCCTGCTTCCGTCTTCAGGAAGGCTGATGTGACTTGAAGGGCATTACCCTGACATCGTTCTTTCTTAGCAATAAGATGTGGACATTTCCCTAGTCCTACACATCCAAAGTTGAATGGGAGTCAGGATTGAGGAGACTGATGAGAGTTGAAGGTGTTTTCCTGTACATGGTGGTTTATTACCAATAAGGATGGGTCAGAGTCCTCGAAATTCCAGAACCTTTTCATTAATGCCTCCTACTCGTGAAAGAAGATGTACATTGGTCTTTCCCTGTATAGTGTGGTGACTCAGAGAAAAGTGCTTAGCCCTTTCGTCAGACTTCCACGACCACTTTGGGGCTGGCTTCCATATTCACAAAGGATGATGTTAGGGCTAAGAGGGTTCCTGTACACTGTTATTTCTTACAGATAAGTGTATGGCATTTTTGTTACATTGCCTGAACCACTTAGCGCCGGGCTTGCCGGTCTCCTGGGGACGAACCCTAACCCTAGCTCGGCCCCCGAGGGGCCCCTCCCAAGGGGCCTTGTGCCACAACGCCGGGGATTGGGGCCCCCGAGCCCAGCACTGGAGTCAGCCTGCTGCCCCGCGGCAACCCGGGCTGCTAGGGGCACCGCCAGTCTTTCAGGGCAAGAGAACGGGCAGGGCCCTCCAAGCCCCCGGCGACCTTCGAAGGCCCCTGTGCCAAAATGCTTGGGCCCACACTCCCTCTCGCCAGCGCCCTCACCTCGGCCTGCCCCTCCGCCTGCTGCAGAGCTGGCGGAACGGACCTCCTAGACTCCTGGGGCCTAGCACTTACCCTAGGTCACCCCCGAGGGGCCCCTCCCAAGGATCCTGGCACCGCAATGCCGTGGATTTGGGACCCCCGAGCCCCAGTGCTGTACTCACTCTGCCACCCCATAGGCACCAAGGGCACTAGGGTCGTTGCCATTCAGGAAGGGAGAACGGGCAGGGCCCTCCGATCGCCCTGCGACATTCGAAGGCCCCCCACGCAAAAACTCTGGCTCCCACACTCCTGCCCGCCAGCGCCCTAACCTCGGCCCACCCCTCCACTCGCTGCAGAGCTGGCGGATCGAGCCTGCTGGCTTCCTGGGGGCTAACCCTATCCCTAGGTCGCCCCCAAGGGGCCCCTCCCATGTGGCCTGGCGCCGCATGCCAGGGATTGGGAACCCCCAAGTCCCAGCGCCGGAAGCTCCCTGCCACCCCACCGCCACATGGGGAACTAGGGGCGTCGCCAGTCCTTGAGGGCGACAGAACGGGCAGCACCCTCCAAGCCACCTGGGACCTTCGAAGGCACCCCGAGCCAAAGCCAAAATGCTCTGGCCCACACTCCCACTCACCAGCTACCTCACCTCGACCCACACCTCCATTCACCGCACATGGTGGAACGAGCCTGCCAGCCTCCTGAGGGCTAACCCTAACCCTAGGTCGGCCCCCGAGGGGCCCGCCCAAGGGGCCTGGCGCCGCAACTCTGGGTATTAGGGACCCCCGAGCCCCAGCGCCGGACTCACCCTGCCGCCCCGCTGCCACCCGGGCCGCTAGGGGTGCCGCTGGTCATTCAGGGCGGGAGAATGGGCAGGGCCCTCCGAGCCCATGGCGACACTCAACGGCCCCCCCCATCCAAAACGCTTGAGCCCATGCTCCTGCTCCTCAGTGCCCTCACCTTGGCCCGCCCCTCCACTCGCTGCAGAGCCGGTGGATGAGGCCTGCCCTCCTCCTGGAGGCTACCCATAACCCTAGGTTGGCCCCTGAGGGGCCCCTCTGAAGGGGCCTGACACCACAATGCCTGAGATTGGGGACACCCGAGCCCCAGCGCTGGACTCACCGTGTCGCCCCACCGCCACCCAGGCCACTAGGAGCACTGTCGGTCATTTAGGGAGGGAGAACGGGCAGATCCCTCCAAGCCCCTGGCAACATTCGAAGGCCCCCCGTGCCAAAACACTTGGGCCCACGCTCCCGCTCGACAGCGCCCTCACCTAGGCCTGCCCCTCTGCTAGACACACAGCCGGCAGATCGGGTCTGCCAGCCTCCTGGGGGCTAACAGTAATGCTTGGTCAGCCCCCTAGAGCCCTTCCAAAGGGGCCTGGCACCCCAACGCCGAGGACTGGGGACCCCGAGCCCCAGCGCTAGACTCACCCTACCGCCCCTCCTCTAACCGGGCCGCCAGGGTAGTCGCCTGTCATTCAGGGCGGAAGAACGTGAACGGCCCTCTGAGCACCTGGCGACCTTCGAAGGACCCCCCCCTCGAAAACTCCTGGGCCCATGCTCCTGCTCGCCAGCGGCCTCACCTCCGCCCGACCCTCCGCTCGCCACACAGCTGGCGAATCGGGCCTGAGGGCCTCCTGGGGGCTAACCCTAACACTAGGTCGCACCCGAGGGGCCCCTCCCAAGGGGCCTGGCGCTGCAACACCGGGGATTGGGGACCCCTGAGCCCTAGCACCGGACTCACACTGCTGCCCCTCTGCAACCCAGGCCGCTAGGTGCGCTGTCGGGCATTCAGGGCGGAAGAACGTGCAGGGCCCTCCGAGCCCCCGGCGACCTTTGAAGGCCCCAGCACCAAAACGCTTGGGTCCACGCTCCTGCTCACCAGCGCCCTCATCTCAGCCCACCCCTCCGCTCCTTGCAGAGTGGGTGGATCCAGACTTCCGGCCTCCTTGGTGCAAACTCTAACCCTAGGTCAGCCACCGAGGGGCCCATCCCAAGTCGCCTATCGCCGCAACGCCTGGGATTGGGGACCCCAAAGCCCCAGCGCCAGACTCTACCCTGCTGCTCTGCTGCAACCCGGGCCACTAGGCGTGCTGCCGGTCTTTCAGGGTGGGAGAACGGGCAGGGCCCTCCGAGCCCCCGGCGACCTTCAAAGGCCGCCTGCGCCAGAACGCTTGGGCCCACGCTCCCGCTCCCCAGCGCCCTCACCTTGGCCCGCCCCTCCGGTCGCTGCACAGCCGGCACATCAGGCCTGCCCGCCTCCTGGGGGCTAACACTACCCCTAGGGTGGCCTATGAGGGGCCCTTTCGAAGGGGCCTGGTGCCTCAGTGCCAGGGATTGGTGACCCCCGAGCCCAAGCCAGGACTCACTTTGCCGTCCCGCTGCAAACCAGGCCACTAGGCGTGCTGCCGGTCTTTCAGGGCGGGAGAACGGGCAGGGCCCTCCAAGTCCCAGTGAACTTCTAAGCCCCCATGCGCCAAAATGCTTGGGCCCATGCTCCTGCTCACCAGCGCCCTGACCTCGGCCCGCCCCTCTGCTCACGCACAGCCAGCGGATCGGGCCTGCCAGCCTCCTGGGGGCTAACCCTAACCCTAGGTTGGCCCCCGAGCGGAACCTCACAAGGGGCCTGGCACAGCAACGCCAGGGATTGGGGACCCCCAAGCCCCAGCGCTATATTCACCGTGCCGCCCTGCCACCACCCGGGCCACTAAGGGCGCCTCTGGCCATTCAGGGCGGGAGAACCGGCAGGGCCCTCCAATCCCCCGGCGACCTTCCAAGGCCCCCCCGTGCCAAAATGCTTGGGCCCACGCTCCAGCTCGCTGGCGTCTTCACCTCGGCCGGGCCCTCTGCTACCGCGCAGCTGGCGGATCATGCCTGCCGGACTCCTGGGTGCTAACACTAACCCTAGGACGGCCCTAGAGGGGCCCCTCCCAAGGGGCCTTGCGCTGCAACGCACAGCATTGGGGACACCTAAACCGCATTGCCAGACTCACACTGCCACCCCACCACCACACGGGTCGCTAGGGGCGCCCCCGGTCATTCAGGGCGGGAGAACGGGCAGGGCCCTCCGAGCCTCTAGTGACGTAAAAGGCCCCTCGCGCAAAAACACTGCATACTATTCCCTCGCTCGCCAGCGCCCTCACCTCGGCCCACACCTCCGCTCGCCGCACAGCCGGCGCATCAGTCCTACTGGCCTACTGGGGTCTAACACTAACCCTAAACCCTAACCCATAACTTTAAACCCTGAACCTTAAACCCTAATCCTAACCGTAACTCTAACCCCTAACCCTTACCCTAACCCTAACCCTACCCTAAACCTAACCCTAAACCTTAATCCTTAAACCTTAAACCCTAACATTAACACTAAACCCTAAACCCTAAGCCCTAACCCTAATCCCGAAACCCTAAACATGAAACCCTAACCTTAACCACTAACCCCAAACCCCAAACACTAACCCTAAACCCTAACCCTACCCCGACCCCTACCATACCCCTAACACTACCCCTCACCCTACCCCTTCAGCTAACCCTACCCCTAACCCGTAACCTAACCCTAAACCTAACCCTAACCCGTACCCTCACCCATACCCTAACCCTAACCCTAACCTGTACCCTAACCCTAACCCTAACCTGTACCCTAACTCTAACCGTAACCGTAACACGTACTCTAACCCATACCTTAACCCGTACCCTAACTTTAACCCTAAACTGTACCCTAACCCATAACTTAAACCGTACCCTAACCTTAACCGTAACCCTAACAAGTACCTTAACCTGTACTCTAACCTTAACCCTAAACCCTAAACCCGGACTCTAACCCATACCCTAACTCGTACCATAAACCGTACCCTAACCCTACCCGTACCCTAACCCTAACCTGTACCCTAACCGTAACCCTAAACCCTAAACTGTAACCCGTACCTTAACCCTAACCAGTACCCTTACCTTAACCTTAACCCATACCCTAACCCGTACCCAAACCCATACCCTAACCCGTGCCCTATCCCTACCCCGGACCCTAACCCATACCTAACCCTAACCTGTACCCTAGCCCGAACCCTAACCCATACACTAACTATAAACCATACCCTAATCCTATCCCTAACCCGTTCCCTAACGCGTACCCTAACCCTAACCCTAAACCGTAACCTAACCTGTACCATAACCCTAAACTATACCCTAACCCTAACCCGTACCGTAACCCTAACCCGTACCCTAAACCATACCCAAATCCGTATGTCAACACTTACCCTAAATCGTACACTAACCCGTACCCTAAACTGTACCCTAATGCGTACCCTAACCCGTACCCTAACCCTAACCTGTACCTTAAACCTAACCCGTACTCCAACCCTAACCCTAACCCTAAACCCAAACCCTAAACCCTAACCCATACCCTAAACCCTAATCTGTACCCTAACCCATAACCTCTAACCTGTAACCCCTAAACCCAACCCTAACCCATACCCTCTCCTTACCCTAACCCTAACCCCTACCCTCACCCGTACTCTAACCGTAACCCATACCCTAACCTTAATCCATACCCTGATTCGTACCCTAACCCCGGGGATTGGGAACACCTGAGCCCCACCACGGGACTCAGCCTGCCACCCCTCAGGAAACCATGCCCCTTGGGGCGCCACAGAGCATCCCGTGCAAGAGAACTGGTAGGGCCCCCCTGAGACCCCAGCGATCCTCGGTGGCCCCCTACACCCCAACCCTGAGGCCCACGCTCATCCCGCCCCACGCCTTCCCTTCAGCTTGCCGCCGAGCTCGTCGCAGAGCTGGCAGATCAGGCCTGTCGGGTTTCTGGGGCCTAGACCTGTCCCTATGTCGGCTGGGTAGGGCCCCTCCCCTGGGGCCCGGTGCCACAGCCCCAGGGACTGGGGACACCTGAGCCCCAATGCAGGATAAAGCCTGCCAGCTCACAGGAAACCGTGCTCCTTGGGAGGCTGTAGAGCATTCAGGGCTGGAGAACCAGGAGGGCTCCCAGAGCCCCAGGCGAACTTCGGCGATTCCTAAACCCAACCTTGAAGGCCATGCTCACCCCACCCCGCACACTCACCTCAGACCGCGGCGGAGCTCGCCACATAGCGGGCAGATCTGGCCTGCGGGGTTCCTGGGCCCCAACCCTAACCCTAGTTCATCTGTGGAGGGGCCCCTCCCCAGGAGCCTGAAGTCGCAGCCGCGGGGATTCGGGACACCTGAGCCCCACAGCAGGAATCAGTCTGCCACCACGCAGGAAACCGTGCACCTTGGGAGGCCATAGAGCATTCAGGGTGGGAGTACCAGGAGGGCCCTCCTGAGCCACCAGCGAACAACGGCGGCCTCCTGCACCCCAACCCTGAGGCCCACGCTCACCCTCCCCACACCCTCACCTCAGCCCGGGTAACTAGCCATACAGCCAGCAGATCAGGCCTGCGGGGTTCCTGGGGCCTAACCCTAGCCCTAGCTCGGCCGTGGGTGTGGGGGCCTCCCCAGGAGGCTTACACTGCAGCCCCGGGGAATTGGGATACCTGTGCCCCACCGCAGGACTCAGCTTGCCACCCGACAGGAAACCGTGCCCCTGGGGGCTCTACGGAGCCTACAGGGCACGAGAATTTGGGGAGGCCCCCAGAGCCCGTCCCCACTTTTGGCAGTCCCCCATGCCCCAACCCTGAGGCCCATGCTCACCCTCCCCCATGGCCTCCTCTCAGCCCTCCACAGAGCTCGCCGCACAGCCTGCAGTATGTCCCTGCCGGGCTCCTGGACCCTAACCCTTACCCTAGGTTGGCCACAGAGGGGTCCCTCCCCAGGGTCCTGGCACCCCACTCTGGGGGATTGGGGACACCCAAGCCCCACCGTAGGACTCAGCCTGCAGCCCACAGTTAACTGCACCATTTTGGGGAACAGAGCATTCAGGGCAAGAATTGGGGCAACCCCTGAGAGCCCCTTCTGGTGAACCCCGACCTTTGTGGGCCCTTCCGGATGAAACCCCAAGGCTCACACTCACCCGCCCTTGTGCCCTCATCTCACTCGGCCTGGGAGCTCTCTGAGCACTGGGCAGTTCAGACCTGCTGTCCTTGAGACCTAACCTAACCCTGGGTCTTCTGCTGAGGGTCCCTCCCCGTTTGCCTGCCTCCAAGGCACCAGGTATTGGGCTCACCTCTGCACGACTAGAGGACTCAGCCTGCCCCACAGCAGCAAACTGTCCATTTGGGGCTGTAGCAAGGATTCATAGGAAAATCGGAGGGCCCCCCTCAGCCCATCCCAAGCAACCCCCACTTTCAGAGATGTCCCCGGATCCAATTAGTAGCTTCACACTGACCTTTAAACTTGCTCTCCATGGAGATCTTTTGAAATTCTCCACACTTCCAACCGATGGCATCATCCAGCTTCAGAGACTTACCCATCTTTAGGTCTTGAGATGGATTAAAATGAGAAGTCACTTCACTAATGATGAGGTAGCGGTGACCAAAAGATACATGCATAAATGCTTCATATCACTTGGCTTCAGGGAAATGCAAATCTAAACCACTATAGATGCCATATCACACGAGGCCGAATATCTAAAAATAAGAAGAAATGAAACTACACATCTTGGAGAGGATGTGGAGAAACGGGAACCCTCTTACACCCCTGTGTGAATGCAGTCCGGTACAGCCACTCTTGAAAATGGTACGGAGTTTCCTCAAGAAGTTATAATAAAGCTACCCTATGTCCCAGCAATTGCCCTACTGGGTATCGACCCCAAAGATACAGAGGTAGTGAAGACGGGACACATGCACCCCAGTATTCATAGCAGCAATATCCATCATAGACAAACTGTGGAAGGAGTGCAGATGATCATGGACAGATGAATGGATAAAGAAGATGTGGATCATATATATAATAGAATATTACTCAGATATCAGAAAGGATGAGTACTTACCATCACACCGACCTGGGTGGAGCTGGAGGGTATTATGCTGAGTGGAATAAGTCAATGAAAGAAAGGCAATGATCATATGCTTTCACTCCTACGTGGAATATCAGAAACAAGGAAGATGACCATAGGGGAAAGAAGGGAAAATAGAATGGGAAGTCATCAGAGAGGGAGAAAACCCATGATGGACTCTTAACTATCGCAAGAAACTGATGATTGCTGGAAGAGAAGTTGGGAGGGGTAACTGGGTGAGTAGCATTAAGGAGGTCACACGATACAATGAGCACTGGGTGATACACACGACTGAAAATTTATTGAAGACTACATCTGAAACTAATGATGTACTGTAAGTTGGCTAATTGAATTTAAATTAAAGAACAAAAGACCTCGAATAAACAATTCTAAACTTTTGTATGGAACCACTAAAGATTCCAAACAGCCAGTGCAATGTGGAAAAGAAAAACAAAGCTGGAGGACTCACAATTTCAGATTTCAGGTTATACTACAAAGCTGCAGTCATCCTAACAAGACAGTACGGCACAAAACTGGACACAGCGACCAAAGGAACAGGACACAAGTTCAGACAGAAACCCACAATTATGTGGTCCATGAATCTTCCACAAAGCAAGCAACGATATCAAAAGGGAAATGGACAGTCACTACAACAAATGGTGTTGGGAAAACTAGACAGCTACGCACAAAAGAATGAAATTAGACTGCTTTCTTACACAATACAGACAAACACAAAACAGTTTCAAGACCTCAATATGAGAACTGAATCCATAAAAATCCTACAGGAGGGAAGACAGTAACTTCTTGACATGGACCATACCAACGTTTTTCTAGACTGTGTCCTGAGGCAAAGGAAATGAAAGCAAAAATAAACTATTGGGAATACAGCAAAATAAATAGTTTCCACATGGCAGAGGAACAATGAAAACGTAAAAATCATAAGACAACCTACTCAAAGGGAGAAGATATTTGCAAACATCATATGCAATAAAGGGATAGTGTCCAAAACATATAGAACTGATACTACTCGACCCCCAAAAAAACAAATAATCCAGTTAAAAAATAGGCAGAAGACATGGACAGACATTTCTCCAAAGAAGAAATACAAATGGCCAACAGTCCCGTGAAAAGATGTTCACCATCACCCATCATCAGGAAAATGTAATTCCAAAGGACAATGAGGTAATACCTCAAACCTGTCAGAATGGCTAACATCAAAAGCACAACAAAGAGCAGGTGTTGGGAGGATGTGGAGAAAGGGGAATCCTCGCAAACTGTGGGTGGGAATGCAAACTGTGGTGGCCACCGTGGAAAACAGTATGATGGTTCCTCAAAAAATTAAAAATAGAACTACCCTATGATCCAACAATCACACTACACATATTTACCCAAAGAATAGGAAAACAGTAACTTAAAAGGATACGTGCACCCCTATGTGTCTTGCACCATTATTTACAATATCACAATATGGAAGCAACCCAAGTGTCTGTAGAAAAATTGACAAATGAGATGATAGATGTGTGTATTCACACACACACACACACACACACACACACACGGACACACACACATACACACACAATGGAGTATTACTCGGCTTGAAAAAGAATGAAACCTTGCCATTTGCAGCCACATGGATGGAGCTAGAGAGTATTATCCAAACTAAAGTCAGTCAGTCAGAGAAAGACAAATCCCATACGATGTCACTCTAATAGGGAATTTAAGAAACAAACAAAAATAAATAACTAAAAGAGAAAAAGGAGACACACCAAAATACAAACTCTTAACAACAGAGAACAAACGGATGGTTACCAGAGAGGAGGTGAATAGAGGGATGAGTGAAATAGATGAAGGGGATTAAGAGGACGCTTTTCTTGACGACCACTGAGTAATATATGGAATTACTGAATCACTATTGGACACCTGAAACGAATGTAACACTGTATGTTAGCTCTACTGGAATTAAAATAAATTTTAACAAAAGATTTTTCTTTCAGGAACCTCTTTGAAAAAGGTTTCCCTGTGCACTGTGCATAAGCCGTACTTCGGAGGATTCACTCTACAATAATTATTCACTCTATGTCCTGAATTCAGATTTCACTGAGTTCTTACCATGGATCCCAGCCCACGGGAGCCATGGTCCTTTTCTGTCCAGGCTCACCACCTATGCATTCAAGATTGGAAGTAGAGACACATGTCACTTCACAGTCCAGAAAGCTATTATTGTTTCTGTTTCAGTGTGAGAGAGTCACAGACTTTGGGACAGGTTTCAGAGCAGGTTTATTATGGATCCTGGATCTCTACTTCAATGTTCATTGCCTGGATCCATTTGGCTAATAGGTTCCCTGTGGATGGGCTTGCTTCCATGCACATATATAGAAGATGCAAAGGTGGGTGGGCTTGGTGCGGGACAGGAAGAAGACCTAAAACAGAGAGGGTCCGACCCCTCCTCTGATCCACGAACTGCTACAGGAGAGGGTACAGGAGGTAGAATCCATGGGAAACTCCAAGGTCACCAGCTGAACACAGGAAGCACAGGTCAAGGGATCTGGAGATGTAGGGGTTGAAGGCTGCTCTGAGCTACCTCTGGGAGGAAGGGAGGGAAGGAATGAGAAGGAGACACTGCCTGTCCCTGGCCCATGCCAGCTGCCCACTGCTCCAACACGCATCCGTCTATGAGCTGACACAGCTTGGGCTCAGGATGGGCTGGTTCGGGTCCCTCAATCCTCAGTGGGACAGCTGGACCCAGGGCTCAGAGACATGCTGAGGGAGATGAGAGGGAAAGCTGCCCTGCCCAGGTCATCCCCTCCTTGAGCAGACAGCCCTTCAGAACTGCTAAAAAAAAACAAACAAACAAACCCACTAACGGGGTTGAAAGACATGCCATGGATGAACTAAGGCATAGATTTATGTAAAATAACATTCATTTTTAAGTTCAGAGCTGTCATCTCAGGAAGTGGGGAGAGCTTCCCTGAACAAGACTGAGGGGTGGGCAGGCCATGCTGAAAAGGGAGACATGGCTCTCCTGATTGGGGATCTGCAGCCCCCTTTTAGGGAAGGGCATCATCATCGCATCACACGAGATCCATGGAAGTGTTCCATCAGGGCCAGATGTTTGTCTTGAGAAGGCTACCCTGGCATCGGACTGCACAGGGCACCGGGGACGAGGGACAGATAGAGGACGGACAATACCCCGGAGGCCATGGGGCAAGAGCAGAGGCACATGACCTTGAAGATGATGATGAAATGCAGGAGGTGGCAGCATGGATCCAGCCCGAAAGTACCATGGGAGCAGTGCCCACAGCTACACTGAGTGGATGCCTTCTGTGCTCGGTGTGGTTGACTTCAGTGTGCTCCAGACTAGTCCTGAACACAAGTCTAGGAAGTGTGCACTACCCCCGGCCTCCTCTCCCCTTGCAGCTGCTAGGAATCATGGTCACAGACCCTGGTCAGCTTTCGTGGAAACCAAGCAGTGGCTCCCCCGCACGCTGCACCTCTGGTGGTGGTCCAGTGCAACCCTCGTGCCTGGCCAGACACTGATGTCTACCTGTCTCCACACAAATCCACAGAGAGGAGGGTGTCCCTGAATTCCACAGCACCTGATGAGACAGATCCACAGAACTCAACACCCAGTGGGTCACTCGGGACCTCACCTATGGTCATGGAGCTCACCATACCTTATTTCTGTCACTTCCCACAGAAAGCCTGTTTCTGATCACCCACAATACCATACATCCTGGTTGCTGACCTGGGGTCATGCCATGAACCCACATGGCACCTTTCTTTAAGTGAAGGCTATGCCTACACCTCCTAGAAAATATTTCTAATGAAGTACAAGTCCATCAGGACTATGGTGTGATAATTGGCATACAGCCTGCATGGTACTAGTCAGTAATTCTAACAAGGGTTAACCCCACCCCCCGTCTCACAAAACCTTCCTCCGTCCCACGGAACTCATGGTCTGCCCGCAGAAAACCCTCCAGGAAACAAACCTTTCATCTGAATGCTCTCTTCACCTTCTGCTTCAAATCTTGTCCAACCACAATGATATGAAACTAGAAATCAGTCTCAAGAAAAAAATGAGACAGTCAAAAATAGGTGGAGATTTTTGGGGCCTGGGTGGCTCAGTTGTTAAGGATCTGCTTTCAGCTCAGGTCGTGATCCCAGGATCCTTGCTCAGTGGGAAGCCCGCTTCTCCCTCTCCCACCCCCGTGCTTGCGTTCCCTCTCTCGCTGTCTCACTCTCTGTCAGATACTTAAAGAATCTTAAATAAATATGTGGAGATTTAACAACATGCTACTGAACAACCAACAGTCAAAGAAGAAATCAAAAAAATTTTAGAAGTACCTTGACACTGATGAAAAAGACAACCTACAAAACTTATGGGATGCAGCAAAAGTAGCTTTATGGGGGACATTCATAGAAACTCAAGTCTTCCTCAATCCATATGATGCTCTCCAAAAAACCACCGGATTTATTTGGTAAAGAAGTAGAAAATAAAACAACAAACAAAGCCCCAAATTAGTAGAAATAAGGAAATAACAAAAAGGATGCATAAATAAATCCAACGGAGACTAAAAAGACAAAAAAAAACAAAAACAAACAATGAAAATGAGAGCTGCCTTTTTTGGAAAGAGAAACAAAACTGACACTTAGGTAGACTCACCAAGAAAGACAGAGGGCTCGAATACAATCAGGAAAGAAATATAATGGATTCCTGTCTCATATCAAAATCAAAAGAACTCTTGAACCTTGGACACAACAACTTCTTGCAAGCCACGTCTCTAAAGGCAAAGGAAATAAAAGCAAAAATGAAGTATTGGAACTTCATCAGGATAAAAAGATTCTGCTCGGCAAAGCAAATGATCAACAAAACAAAAAGGCAACCTATGAAATCGAAGAAGATATCTGCAAATGATATTACAGATAAAGGGCTGGTATCCAAGATCTATAAAGAACTCCTCAAACTCAACACCCAAAAAATGGGCAGAAGACACAAAGAGATACAAATGGCCAACAGACATATGAAAAAATGCTCCACATCACTTGCCATCAGGCAAATACAAATCAAAACGACAATGAGATACCACCTTACACCAGTTAGAATGGTTAAATTTAACAAGGCAGGGGGCACCTGGGTGGCACCGTGGTTAAGCGTCTGCCTTCGACTCAGGGCATGATCCTGGCATTATGGGATTGAGCCCCACATCAGGCTCCTCCGTTATGAGCCTGCTTCTACCTCTCCCACTCCCCTGCTTGTGTTCCTTCTCTTGCTGGCTGTCTCTATCTCTGTCGAATAAATAAATAAATTCTTTAAAAGAAAAAAGGAGGGCACGTGTCATAATGAGCACTAGGTGTTATATGCAAACAATGAATCATGGAACACTACATCAAAAACAAATGAAGTACTGTAGGGTGAATAACAATTTTTAAAAAAGGGAAAGATATGAAATCCATAAGGAAACTGTCACAATTTGCAAATGACAGGAAATCCGGAAAGATTCCTCAAAAAAAAAAAAAACCTGTTAGAATAAACAAATTCAAGAAAGCTGCAGGATATAAAGTCAATATACAAAGATCTGTTGTCTTTATTTATTTCAGATTTTATTTATTTATTTGACAGGAAGAGAAAAAGCACGAGCAGGGGGAGTGTCAGAAAGAGGGAGAAGCAGACCCTCACTAAGTGGGGAGCACAACACGGGGCTCAATCCCAGAACTCTGGGATCATGACCTGAGCTGAAGGCAGACGCTTCACATATGGAGCCACACAGATGACCCAACTTCTTGCATTTCTGTATACTGATGACACACTATCGCCAAGAGAAATTAAAAAAACAATGCCATTTACAATTGCATCAAAAAATCTAGAAATAAAAGTAACCAAGAATGAGAAAGACATAGTACACTCAACACATGGCAGAAAAGAAATGAAAAATATGTGTGTCCAGGGGGGCAGAATGTATGGGTCAAAGATTTGGAAGGCAACACAAACAAATGGTAGCATACGCCATGCTCCTTAACTGGAAGAGTTAATTATGTGAACATGTCCATCGTACCCAAAGCAATCGACAGATGTGATGAAATGCCTGTCTGAATTCCAGTGGCATTACTCGAGGAAATAGAAAACAGTCCTCAAACTTGTATGGAATCACAAAAGACCCCAAATACCCAAAGCAACGTGAAGAAAGAAAGGTGCAGTCAACACACACCTGGATTTCAAGCTACATTACAAAGCTGTTGTCATCAAAACAGGATGGTACTGGCATAAACACAGTCACCAGGTCAGTGGAACAGTAGAGAAAGCTCAGAAACTTACCCACACGTAGATGATCCTAACTTACGACACAGCAGCAGAAGATATGGCATGAGGGAAGGACTGTCTCTTCAGTGAGCGGTAACAGGCAAACTGGACACTAAATGCAGAAGAATATAACTGGGTCACTTTCTTACACCACACACAAAATTTTTAATGATGAATGATTTGAACATAAGACCTGAATCCATAAACTTCCAAGAAGACACAGGTACTAAGTCTCTTGACATTGGTTTTGGCAAAGAGTCTTCAGATCGGACACCAAATGCAAAGGCAACAAAAGCAAAAATAAACAAGTGGAACAACATCAAACTGAAATCTTCCACACAGCAAAAGAAACCATCAAAAGCTTAAAAGGCCACTGACCCAATAAGAAAAAATTATCTGTGAATCATATGTGTGAGAAGAGGCTAATATCCAAAATACACACAACACTCATACAAATCAAAACAAAAAAAAAACTATTAAAAAAAATGGGAGGAATATGTGAATAGATACTTTCCAAAGATGGCACACAGGTGCCAACAGACAGAAGGAGTTGTTCGACATCACTAATCATCGTCAGGGAAACATCAGTCAAACCCACAATCGGCTATCCTCTCTCAACTGTTGGAACAGCAATTGTGCCAGAGACACACACCAGGTGGGGTCAAGGGTGTGCAGACGAGGAGACACTGTGCACTGTTGGTGGGAATGGAAATTGGTGCAGCCACTGTGACAAATGGTATGGAGGTTCCTGAAAAATTTAATGCAACTACCCCATGACCCAGTAGTGGCTCTACTGAGAATTGATTTGAAGAACACAAAAATGCTGCCTCAAAAAGACAGATGCACTCCCACGTTCACTGCAGCATTATTCACAAGAACCAGACATGGAAACACAGACCTTGGGGGCCTTATGCCAAGTAACTCAGACACAGAAAGACCAATACCAGATGCTCTCATGTACATTCCACGTGGAATAAATAAATACTGAACGCATAGATAATGAGAGCAGATTGGTAGGTGCCAGATTCGGGGATGGGGTGGTAGAAACGGGTGAAGGCGGTCGAAGTCTCAATGTTTGAGTGAGAAAATCCGACAGTCATGAAATGTTCTGTCCAGCATGGAGACTAAACTAACCCCGCAGCATGGGGTATAGGTTTCCCTGCTCTTTGAAAGTACAGGGCTTCTGAGAAACCATGCACACCAGAAATGGTGTCAAGAAGGAATGACCATTAATTTACACGAACAATTAGACAGTGTGCTCAGACTCCAAAATTCCTTCTCTTTGGCTTTTCTTAGGCCTCAGCACACAAGTTTCCAATGGAGGCCCAGCATAAATGAAGATAAGGCACAGCAGAGGCTCACAGACACAATTCAAAGTGCTGGTGGCTGGATGCGGAGAGCGGTTCCCAGAGGAAGGAGCTGGTTGGGGTGCACGCTGCCTCTGTTGTGCTTCTTCCCAAAACAGATGCTGAACGCGATTCTCACTGTTCACCTTTTTTCATAAGAGGGAAATCCTCTTCAGGTCTCTTCCTCTTACTGAACCTGGGTAATAATGTAGTTCTTTCAAGAAAGCCCAGTGTCTTTGTGAACGTTTAAAAAGTGGGGGATACTTGTACTTCAGCATTGCTGAGGGAGTAGATGTGAAAGGTCCTCCCAGACACAACCCTCAGCAGATCCACCGGAAAGGCACCTTCCTCAGCATGCAGAACACGGACTACCTCCTACCCCCCGAGAAACCCTCTCCTTCCCCTTCATCAGGACAACACACAACAGCTGGGAGTTACCCCAATTCCTCTGTTCTCCTGCTCCTAATAGCTAACCCATCAGCAAATCCTGTGAGCTCCATCTTCAAAATGGACCCAGAATAGGTCTAACCACTCCATCCAAGGCCACCTGTCTGGTCCATAGTGCCTGAGTTCCTGGAAAAGCTTCGTCATTGACCTGCCTTGCCATCTTCAACCCTCTGTCATCTGTTCTCAACACTGTAGCCAGGATGGCCCAGTGAAACAGCGTCTCATGGGGTTATAGCCCTGGAATAGCTTTCTGTCACCCTCTGTCACCTCTCTGAGCTCATGTCCTAAGCTGTCTCCTGTGGCCACAGGGCCTTCTTGCTGCTCCTGGACATACCTGGAATTCTCCTGCCCCAGAGCCTTTGCACATGCTTTCCCTTCTGTTCAGAATGCTCTTGATGTGTTCTCACTCACCTTCGGAGAAGTCTGAATTGGACTGACAGGAACAGAAGATGAGGCTGTGTGTGTTGGGTGAAGCTGGTGGCTCAGAAGAAGGTTCTCTGCCAGCTCTCCGCCTGTGCCTCACTTGTCCTCAGCCAGGAACTTGCACACAGCCCTCACGTGTCACAACTCTCACCCAGGAGACCCACAGCCACCCCTGGAGCCCACCCTGAACACACCCTGCTGCAGAATGCATTCAGCTCTCCTCTGGGACCCCTGTCAGCTTTACCCAGTCCTGGAACTCCCCCCTGTCTCCTGCAAAGCTCCCGATTCCCCCGCTGCTTCCAAAATCACACTGGTGCAAGTTTTTCATGAGAGAGCTATAACGCTAACTAATGAAAGGTTCACACCTACTTTCCCCTTCTGTTTCTTTTCTCTACACCTTCCTTCCTACCTGTGCAAACTGTAACATATCAGTGGAACACGAACATGCTCTGAGATCTGAATCTTTCATTGCAGCTTTCTGAGGACTCCTTATGTGATAAGACTCTATTGTATCCTACAACAGGGTGTTTTACATCTATCCTCTATAGAATAGTACAGCCCAAATCACTACAATTTTACCTCACTCTTCATGAAGCAGAACACTTTTTCCTTTCTTCTTTTACTTAAATTCCAGTTAGTTCACAGGCAATGGAATATTTGCTTCAAGGGTAGGATTTAGTGATTCCTCACCTGCATACAGTACCCGGTGCTCATCACAAGTGCCCTCCTTAATACCCCTCACCCATTTAACACTTCCCCCCACACCCTTGCCCTGCAGCAACACTCAGTTTGTTCTCCACGGTTGAGTCTATTTCCTTGTTTGCCTCTCTCATCACCCCTCCACTCTGTTCATCTGTTTTTTTTTTCTGAAATTCCAGAAGCGTGAGAGTATAGGATATTTGTCTTTCCTCACTGATTTTGCTTAGCTTAATACACTCTAGATCCATCCACATCCTTGCAAATTGTAAGATTTCATTCTTTTTGAAGCTGGGTCATATTCCATTATATATGTGTATCCCACATCTGCTTTATCCATTCATCAGTGCATGGACTTTGGGATTCTCTCCATAGTTTGGCTACTGCGGACATTACTGCCATGAACATCATGGTGCATGGACCCCCTTCGAATCTGCATTTCTGTATCCTTTGGGTAAATACCTAGGAGAGCAATTGCTGGATCATGTGGTTGTTCAATGTTTAACTTTTTGAGGATCCCCCAGACTTTTCCCAGACTGGCTGCACCACTTTCCATTCCCACCAACAGGATGGGAGGGTTCCCCTTTAAGCAGAACATTATCTGCCGGCAATTTCATAAGAGGAAACAAAACCTCTGGGAGATGCACCCAGGGTCAGGCAAGCAGTTGCAGACTTCACCCCAAGGCTCCTGACGCCAAGCCCCTTGAAGCCACCAGCATGCCACTATCCAAAAGAATTCCCAGACTCTCCTTCTGACTCCACCACCAAAGAAACTACAGAGAGAATATGGCACCTCAAAATATTGAGATAATACATTTAGTAAAACTAGAAAGTCAAGCTCAACTTTTAAACAGGAACAGGCCGCTTTGGATAATTTTCAATTTCCCCTCCACCCTAATTTTAACTCTTCTGATGAATAAACTAATCAATGATGAAACATCACCTTTGTCAAATGACATCATCCAAGTCTGTATCAGATGAAAAAAAACCACCTAAATCTAGATGCTGGCCACTCAACCATATCGTAGGCCCAATTGAATAAACACTGTTAGATGAAGGAACAAATTAGATGTTACAAACAGGCACAGAGTGAATCTCACCTTCCCTTTCTAATTAAAGAGGGTTCCTAGGAAACAGATGGTCAAAATACATTTGTAAGCAATAAATGGACAGAGAAATTGTGATCCCCTGCAAAGTTCTACCTGCAGGGAAACTAAGTAATTCTTGCACCAAACCCAGAATGCTGGCAGCTACTTCAATTTTACTTTGTGGCTCAACTAGAGAAAAAAGAAAAGCCCAGGAGGTTTTGGGATAATGAGAGGTTTTACCTCCAGCCCTGACATAGATAGGACATTTTGCCAAACATACCTGTGCTTTCTCTGAACACTGGCGTCCTGTGACAAGCTGCCTCGCTGACTCCGATGCTGACGTTCAAAACCTCGGGTTTCTTGGAGCCAGAGCAGAGAAGTGTTGTCAGCTGGGGACAAGAAGTCACCTCTGACCTAAAGCCTGCACACCTGCTTCGGTTTCTGGGCAAAGGGGCAACACATACTTGTTGTTTAGCAGTAATTATCTTCATTCTCAATAGACCAATGTCCTTGCCTTTTCTGGAAAGCAGACTTACTCTTCTAAAGAAACCCTCAATTCGTCTATTCCCAATGCAACTAGAGTGGAACATTTATTTCTCACTTAAATAGAAAACACTGTTATTGTCGACACTGCGTGACTGAACTTTTAAAAACATTTTAGAGAGAAAGGAAGGGACCTTTATTCAAACCCAAGTCAGGACAGCTGCCTGAGAGACACAATCTTCACCAAGAAGTGAGTGCTCCGGAGAAGGAACATTTGGGGCAGGCTTATATATTTTTTTCTGTTTTGTTTTACGTACAGAGTTACACACCACAATGAGGATCTTCTTAGATTCCAGAAAGTGACAGACTCTTTCTTATGTTTTCAGTATGTACATGTCAGTATGACTTTAATCTTATGGGAGCCAAAGAGGTTCTTTATTTTTTCTTATATTTATGTTGGCATTTTTTGGTTATTGTTTTCTTCTCGAAGCAGATGTACAACATATGCTTGGGGCAGAAACAGGGCCCATGCTTTGAGGTTTTGCCCAGTCATTTTGAGCTGGGTAATTGTTAAAGGATAGCTTCCCTGGGAGCTCAGGATCAGGGCCCACAGATGATATACAATAAAAATTCCTTTTATCATTATAATTACTCCTAAATAGAGGAATTTGAGACAAAAGCACCTTTCACAAGAGTACCAAGAAATCAAAATGATGCCCACGGAATCCTGCGTGCTCCATGGTCAGCACATGTAACAGAAGTGTTCACAGTCTCTAGACTCCTGCCCTTCTCCTGACCAAATCTCTGAAGCACACAGACCACTTAAAATCAGAATTGTAGAACTGCTAGACACCTTAGAGATGTCTGGCACCATTCCCTTGGACTGCAGAATAAAACACAGTAGCTCGTTGTCACAAACTAATTTCAACATGAAGTGCCCCCTGGATGCACTAAGTTCTTTCTCTACAAATGTTGACTAATGCAAGTCACAGTCATACCATATAAACACTAGGATGGCTGGGAAGTCATCGTAGGTAAGGGAATATTTTAGCCATGTTTATAAGCATTGGCTCACTTTGTAGAAGAGGCTGAGCTGAGTGTTTTTAAATACTATTTCAGACTTGTTTTACAGTACCCTCTGAACATACCAGAGCCTGAATCTACTAAAAAAGATAGTTGGTTTCAGTAACTTTAATACCAGGAAAATATTATACTGTCTGTATTCCTTAGGATCTTTGAGTATCTTACCCAGAGGTCCTCTACTGAGATAATGATCTTAATGATCACCATGGGCAGACGTGAAAAGGCCCGCTGAATTCATTCCAGTTGTCCACATGACAAGAAAATCCTGATACTTGATAGGTTTCCAGATCGAGAAGACCAGAGATAAGAGGGAAATAGTACCCTGTATGGAACAACAAGCGATTTGGAGTCAATTTGGGGATCCCATTTAGGTTTCTGACACTAAAATCCTCTGAGACTCATATCATCTGAGTCCCTTTCTAACCGTCTGAAAATGTGCCTAAAAATATCTACACCCTAGTTGAGAAGTTTAAGAGGCAGAATGCTACAAAGAGCCAGTATGATGTCTCTCAAGAACAGGTGCTCAGGAAGCCATAATTGCTATTGGGTCTATTTCTTTTACAGAAGAAAGAACACATGTTGAATCCATATTTCTAATAGATGACTCACCAGATGATTTTCAAACCTGAAGGAAGGCCAAGAAATCGCTCTTGTGTCATATTTCACTCAGAAATCATGTTGTTGGACTGGTGAGGTTGATACGATAGCAACGTCATCACTAAGAGTGGGGAGCTTCTAATTTCCATACGGCCATGTTGACCCCCTTAGCTCAGAGCCACCAGAATGGGCAGCTGGGGAGGGGGCACCATCATCACTATGAGTGGGGAGCTTCCCATTTCCATATGGCCATGTTGACCCCCTTAGCTCAGGGCCACCAGAAAGGACAGCTGAGGGGAACCACAGGCCAAGGCTGCCAGGTGTGGCTGGGGTAGGCAGAACTCTGACTTAAGGCTCAACTCCTGTCTAGGTTATTATAATGCTCTTCACAAAGAAAGTGCCATTGTGTGTGAGCCCTCATGTAGAAAAGTTTCAGAATTTCCATTGAGATTCCCTCTCTGACCTTTAGGATATGTAGCAAAGTTCCATTTAATTTTAAACATTGAAGGACTTCCTGGTTTTCTTTTCGCTATGACTGTGGCTCAATTCGCCTGTGGTCTAAGAATAGAATCTAGTTAATTTCAGGGTTTAACATTTGTAGCCTTGATTCGTGGCCCCACCTATCATCTATTTGGGTAAAGAGTCTATGACCACTTGAAAATAATGTATTCTGCACTTATTATGGAATGTTCCCTATATGTCAATTAGGTCACATTTGTTACCAATGTTTTGTCTGCTTTTTCTGTTAGATATTGAGAAAGGTATATTAAATCTTCAAACAATGCTGCTCTATTCAACGTGGCATCAGAGAACCTACAAGTGTTTTAAGGCAAGAGAAACAAAAAGTATAAGAATTGAGGGGATAATTGTGACTATTCACAGATAATACGATTGTGTACATAGAAAATCCAAAACAGTGTATAAATACCCTATTAGAATTAAAATGCAATTTATAAATTTGAGATGGATTGTAGCTTCCCATTGGACAGTTTCTGAAAGAAAATGCAGAACCTGTCAATCTTGGGGTAGGATATAGGGTGCACTAACTATTTAAAAGAATTCAGTGGGACATCATAAAAATATGACATTTCTCCTTATCTTATGACCATAAGAAAATGAAAAAGTGAACCACAGTCTGGGAAGTAAAGATTTGCAATATACACACTGACAAAGACTTGTCAATAAAGAATTCCTGCTCATCAATCATAAAAAGTCTATTTACAAACGAATACTTCACAAAAGATTGACTGATGGCCAATAAGAACAGGAAAGGGTGCTCTACAGTATTATTTTCAGGAACAGCAAGGCCTTTCCTAAAATGAAAACATACACACAAACCAGTATTCCCTAGATGGATGACGTCCTTATTTCTGAGGACAGCTTGAAGAACAGACTAGCATCAAAGTAAAGTGATGGAATTCCTGACACTCAGAGGATGGATAATTGACCTCAAACTACAGTACAATTTCTAGGCATCATTCGGTCCTCTGAAGGCAGACAACTTCCACACCCCCTCCTACACCACACAGGTTGCTTCCCAACCCCTACCATAAAAGAACAAGATGAGAAACAGATAGGACTAGTAGGAAATAGCAAAAATCACATGTGGGGATTATCCTGAAACACACTGATCACATAACTAGTGTAAGGACGTGTAGGGAACTGACAAGGACAGAGACTCAAGAGGTACTTCTTTGGGAAATGCTGTCTGAAATCCTCACAAGTTGGTACCTGCTAATGAGGGCTCTGAGCATACCCTAGGGTTTGCACACAAGGGTCTGCAACACCATCGCTGAGGACTGAAACTCTTCAAGACCTCAAAGCTTGCCTGTTTGGACTAAGAGATTCCCATGTTCTGAGAACAGATACCAACTAATTGAAAGGTTCACCTGGGCTCTCTCGGAGGCCCTACAAGAAGCTGAACCATTCACTGAAAATCAATTACACACACACACACACACACACACACACACACACACCTGTCATTTCAGCAATTAATTACACATTCAAGGTTCTTCCTACCTTTTCTTTTTCACATTGATATTTATACTCACATGAAATGTCATCATTTCTAATGAACACTGATGTCAAAATAGAGATCCATTGACACAATATTCACAAAATGGAACTTCCCTGCTATAATTTTCAATATAGCATTTTTTAAAGTTTATACATATTTTAGGTTTTTGGTAATTTATACAGGAGAAGATCAGCATTGAAAAAACTGTGAATACTGACAATGAGGTTTAAGCCTAGAGAACAAAAATTGTCCAAATTCATAGTAATAAGGAACCAAAGGGAAAGCATGGACGCTGTAGTCGAATAATTTTACACATGTTCATCCTCTATTATTCTACTACTGAGGGGCGTGTTTTATTACCAGTATACATTCATCATTTATCTTCCACGTGCACCTGCACAGGTATAATGAATTACTACAGTAGAATGAAATGTCTGGGAACTACTTGGCGGCATCTATAATGAACAATGAAATTTCGATCTTATATTTGGTGAACTTCCACTGTCTGTCCCTTTAGACAATGGACCCTAAACAGAAGGGGGAATGAACCACGAGAGACTATGGACTCTGGGAAACAAACTGAGGGCTTCAGAGGGGAGAGGGGTGGGGGATTGGGATGGGCCAGTGATGGGTATTAAGGAAGGTATATATTGCATGGAGCAGTGGGTGTTATATGCAAATAATGAATCACGGAACACTACATCAAAAACTAAGGAAATACTGTATAGTGACTAACATATCATAATAAAAAATTGTTATTAGAAAAAAATTAAAGGTAAAAAAAGACCAATACAGCTTTTCTGTCTCAAGAACAATCAGAATTGAGAAAAAACTAACTTCCAATCCCTAAAGCAAAACACAGACCAAGTTCCATTTCACTCCCCTTCATTCACATTCTCTGTGGGTTCTAAGCTATTTCCCTACCTTCTTTCCTGCTGAGCAGGGAGCCTCGGCTCAATCCCAGAACCCTGGGATCATAACCTAAGCCAAAGGCACATGCTTAACTGGCTGAGCCAGCGAGGAGCCCCAGCCATGTTTTTCTTAAGCAAAAGGACACTTTCTCACAATGCCTTCACATGACTTCACATGGTACCAGACTCCTGCATTTGCCTGTAGGAGGTTGCAGATGAAGGCAATTGCAAACTCTCACAGTGGTTTATCAAATACAATGACCTGCCTGGTGACAGTGGAACTCTTATGAGCCCACGAGAGGGTGCTGTGACACTCAGCTGTGGCTGGGCTGGCACAGAGAACCAAATCCATTTCCCTGCCTGATGTCTGTGAGGAACAGATGCCCCCACTGTGAATGAGACCCTGCCATTGAGCTGTCCAGAGATGGCCATCCTCACGGAGGATGAGGATAAAGGACAATGCCTGAGGAGACCTCATCTGTCTCTTTTATCTTTTCATATTTTCGACAGTGGACAAATCACTGCCTAGAAGTCCCCAACTACCTTAGTCTCATCTGTGAATGACCAAGAGGTTTTACAAAACACTTAAGATTTTGACCTCACAAATGCCCACAACCACTTACCATAGGGATTCAACATTAAGCAAAGATACTGTTCCTTGGAAGAGAGGTCCTGCCCACTGTTGTTTCTCACTTATATGCTCATCTTCCTTACCTCATGGTAACATAACCACCTTGATTCCTGCTTCCGTCTTCAGGAAGGCTGAGGTGACTTGAAGGGCATTACCCTGACATCGTTTTTCTTAGCAATAAGATGTGGACATTTCCCTAGTCCTACACACCCAAAGTTGAATCGGAATCAGGATTGAGGAGGCTGATGAGAGTTGAAGGTGTTTTCCTGTACACGATGGTTTATTACCAAGAAGGATGGGTCAGAGTCCTCAAAATTCCAGAACCTTTTCATTAATGCTTCCTACTCGTGAATGATGATGTACATTGGTCTTTCCCTGTACAGTGTGGTGACTCAGAGAAAAGTGCTTAGCCCTTTCGTCAGACTTCCACGACCACTTTGGGGCTGGCTTCCATATTCACAAAGGATGATGTTAGGGCTAAGAGGGTTCCTGTACACTGTTATTTCTTACAGATAAGTGTATGGCATTTTTGTTACATTGCCAGAGCCACTTAGCGCCGGGCTTGCCGGCCTCCTGGGGAAGAACCCTAACCCGAGGTCGGCCCCCGAGGGGCCCCTCCCAAGGAGCCTGGCACCACAATGCCAGGGATTTGGGACCCCCGAGCCCCAGTGCTGGACTCTGCCACCCCGCAAGCACCCAGGGCGCTACGGGCGTTGCCAGTCATTCAAGAAGGGAGAACGGGCAAGGCCCTCCGATCCCCCTGTGACCTTCAAAGGCCCCCCGTGCAAAAACTCTGGCTCCCTCGGTCCTGCTTCCCAGCGCCCTAACCTCGGCCCACCCGTCCTCTCGTGGCAGAGCTGGCGGATCGGGCCTGCGGGCTTCCTGGGGGCTAACCCTATGCCATGTCGCCCCCGAAGGGCCCCTCCCAAGTGGCCTGGCGCTGCATGCCAGGGATTGGGGACCCCCAGTCCCACTGCCGGACGCACCGTGCCGCCCTGCCGCCACATGGGGCACTAGGGGCGTCACCAGTCCTTCAGGGCGACAGAACGGGCAGGACCCTGCAAGCCTCCTGCGACCTTCGAAGGCACCCCAAGCCAAAGCGTAAATGCTCTGGCCCACGCCCCCACTCGCCAGCTACCTCATCTCAACCCACACCTCCATTCACCGCACATGGGCGGAACGAGCCTGCCAGCCTCCTGGGGGCTAACCCTAACCCTAGGTCTGCCACCGAGGGGCCCGTCCCAAGGGGCCTGAGGCTGCAACGCCGGGTATTAGGGAGCCCCAATCCCCAGCGCCGGAGTCTCCCTGCCGCCCCATCACCACCCGGGCAGCTAGGGGTGCCGCTGGTCAGTCAGGGCGGTAGAACAGGCAGGGCCCTCTGAGCCCGTGGCGAACTTCGAAGGCCCCCCCATCCAAAATGCTTGAGCCCACGCTCCTGCTCCTCAGCGCCCTCACCTCTACCCGCCCCTCCGCTCGCCACAGAGCCGGCGGATGAGGCCTGCACTCCTCCTGGGGGCTACGCAGAACCCTAGGTTGTCCCCTGAGGTGCCCCTTTGAAGGGGCCTGGCACCGCAATGCCTGGGATTGGGGACCCCCGAGCCACAGTGCCGGACTCACCGTGTCGCCCCCCCCGCCACCCAGGCCGCTAGGAGCACCGTCGGTCATTCAGGGAGGGAGAACGGGCAGATTCCTCCGAGCCCCTAATGACATTCGAAGGCCCCCCATGCCAAAACGCTTGGGCCCATGCTCCCGCTCGCCTGCGCCCTCACCTCGGTCCGCCCCTCCGCTCGCTGTAGAGCCAGTGGATCTGGACTGCAGGCCTCCTGGGTGTTACCCTAACCATTGGTGGGCCCCCGAGGGGCCCATCCCAGGTTCCTATTGCCGCAACACCAGGGATTGGGGACTCCCGAGCCCAAGCGCCTGACTCACCCTCCCGCCCTACCGCCACCTGGGCCGCTAGGGGCACCGCCGTTCATTCAGGGAGGGAGAACAGGCAGGGCCCTCCGAGCAACCTGCGACCTTCGAAGGCCCCCCGCACCAAAACGCTTGGCCCCACGCTCCCGCTGGCCAGCGCCCTTACCTCAGCCCTCCCCTCCACTCGCCGCACAGCTGGCGGATCGGGCCTGTGGGCCTTCTGGGGGCTAACCCTAAACCTATGTCGGCCCCCTAGTGGCCCCTCCCAAGGGGCCTGGTGCCGCAACGATGGGGAAAGGGGACTCCTGAGCCCCAGCACCGGACTCACCATGCCCCCCACTGCC
The DNA here is from genome assembly GCF_024610735.1 of Ursus americanus. Taxonomy (NCBI): domain Eukaryota; kingdom Metazoa; phylum Chordata; class Mammalia; order Carnivora; family Ursidae; genus Ursus; species Ursus americanus. The sequence goes on along the minus strand of NW_028273698.1, from coordinate 361,260 downwards.
ACCCGGGTCACTAGGGGCACCGCCGGTCATTCAGGGCGGGCGAATGGGCAGGGCCCTCCGAGCCACCGGTGACATTTGAAGGCCCCCCGTGCCAAAATGCTTCGGCCCACGCTTCTGCTCACCAGTGCCCTCACCTCGGCCAGCCCCTCCGCAAGCCGCACAACCAGCGGATCGGGCCTGGCGGCCTACTGGGGTCTAACCCTAACCCTAGGTTGGCTGTCGAGGGGCCCCTCCAAAGGGGTCTGGCACCAACACGCCGGGGATTGGGGACCCCCGAGCACCAGCGCCGGACTCACCCTGCTGCCCTGCCGAGACCCGGCCCGCTAGGGTCGCCATCCTCATTCAGAGTGGGAGAACTTGCAGGGCCCTCCGTGCCCCCTGCGACCTTCGAAGGCAACCCACGCCAAAACGCTAGGGCCCACGCTCCCGCTCACCATTGCCCTCACCTGGGACCCACCCTCCGCTCGCCACACAGCCGTCAGATCCGGCCTGCCAGCCTCCTGGGGGCTAACCCTAACCCTAGTTCAGCCCCTGAGGAGCCCCTCCCAAGGGGACTGGCGCCATCACGCCGGGGATTGGGGACAATCGAGCCCCAGTGCTGGACTTTCACTGCCACCCGGTCGCCACCCGGGCTGCTAGGGGCACCGCCAGTCCTTCGGGGCAGGAGAAGGGGCAGGGCCCTCCAAGCCCCCCATGACCTTCGAAGGCCCCCTGCGCCAAAACGCTTGGGCCCACGCTCCCGCTCACCATTGCCCTCACCTCAGCCCGCCCCTCCGCTCGAACACACAGCTGGCGGATAGGGCCTGCTGGGCTCCTGGGGGCTAACCCTAAACCTAGGTCGGCCCCCGAGGGGCCCTTTCCAAGGGTCCTGGCTCCGCCACGCCGGGGATTGGGGACACACGAGCATGAGCACCAGACTCACCCAGCCGCCCCGCCGCCACCCGGGCTTCTAGGGGCGCCGCCACTCATTAAGGGCGGGAGAAGGGGCATGGATCTCTGAGCCCCCGGTGACTTTCGAAGGCCCCCCGCGCCAAAACGCTTGGGCCCACGCTCCCGCTCGCCAGCGCCCTCACCTCTGCCCACCACTCCTCTTGCCGCACAGCCGACAGAATGGGGCTGCCGGCCTCCTTTGGGCTAACCCTAACCCTAGGTAGGCCCCCAAGGTACCACTCCCAAGTGCCTGGCACCGCCACGCTGGGGATTGGGGACCCACGAGCCCTAGCTCCAGACTCACCCTGCCGCCCCGCCATGACCCGGCCCGCTAGGGGCAACGTCCTCACAGGGCGAGAGAATAGGCAGGGCCCTCTGAGCCTCCGGTGACCTTCGAAGGCTCCCCGTGCCAAAACGCTTGGGCCCTCACTCCCGCTCGCCAGCGCATTCACGTCGGCCCGCCCTTCCGCTCGATGCACAGCCAGCGGATCAGGCCGCCGGACTCCTGGGGGTAACCCTAAAGCTAGGCAGGACCCAGAGGGGCCCCACCCAAGGGGCCTGGCGCCACCAAGCCAGGGACTAGGACCATAGGCCCCATCGCCAGACTCACCCTGCCTCCCTGGTGCCACTCGGGCCACTAGGGGCGCCGCTGGTCATTCAGGGCACAAGAATGGACAGGGTCCTCCGAGCCACTGGCGACCTTCGAAGGCTCTCCGTGCCAAAACCCGGGTGCCCACGCTCCCGCTCCCCAGCGCCCTCACCTCAGCCCGCCCCTCTGCTCCCTGCACAGAGGGCGGATCAGGCATGCCGGCCTTGTGTGGGCTAACCCTAACCTTAGGTCGGCCCTCCAGGGTCCCTCCCAAGGATTCTGTTGCCTATACGCCAGGGATCTGGGACCCCAAGCCCCAGAACCAGACTCATGCTGCCACAACGCCGCCACCCAGGCCACTAGGGGCGCCGCCGCTCATGCAGGGCGGGAGAACGGACAGGGCCCTGGAGAAACCAGTGACATTTGAAGCCTCCCGCGCCAAAATGCAGGGGCCCACGCTCCCTCTCACCAGCGCCTTTACCTCGACCCGCCCACCTCTCGCAGCCCAGCCAGAGGATTGGGCCTGCCGGCCTCCTGGGTGCTAACTCTAACCCTAGGTCGGCCCAGGAGGAGCCCCTCCCAAGAGGCCTGGCCCTACAATGCTGGGGATTGGGGATCCCTGAGCCGCAGCTCAGGACTCACCCTGCAGCCCCACCGCCAACGGAGCCGCTAGGGGCGCCGCTGGTTATTCAGGGCAGGAGAATGGGCAGGGCCCTTGGAGACATGGCAACATTCCAAGGCCCAAGGTGCCAAAACGCTGGGGCCCACGCTCCCGCTCTGCATCCCCCTCAACTCGGCCCACACCTCCACTCCTCGCACAGCCGGCGGATCAGGCCTGCCGGCCTCCTGGGTGCTAACCCTAACCCTAGGACGGCCCCTGAGGGTCCCTTCCTAAGGAGCCTTGCGGCGCAACGCCGGGGATTGGTGACCCCCAAGCCCCAGGGCCGAGTGCACCCTGCCGCCCTGCCCCACACGGCCCGCTAGGGGCACCGCCATTCATTCTGGGTGGGAGAACTGGCAGGGGCCTCCGAACCCCCGCCCACCTTGAATGGCGCCCAGAACCAAAATGCTTGTGCCCAGGCTCATGTTCACCAGCATCCTCACCTTGGCCCAACTCTCCGCTCCACGCACAGACAGTGTATAGGGCCTGCCAGCCTCCTGGGTGCTAACCGTAACTGTAGGTCGGCCCCCGAGGGGCCCTTCTCAAGTGGCCTGGTGCCCCAACGCCGGGGATGGGGCAACCGAGCCCAAGTGCCGGACTCACCCTGCTGCCCTTCAGCCACCTGAGCCACTAGGGGCCCCGCTGGTCATTCAGAGCGGGAGAATGGGCAGGTCCCTCCAGCCACCGCCAACCTTCGAAGGCCCCCCACGCTATAACGCTTGGGCTCATGCTCAGGCTCGCCAGCGCCCGCACCTCGGCCCACCCTGCCGCGTGCTGCACAGACGCTGGTCTGGTCCACCGGTCTCCGGGGGGCTAACTGTAACCCTAGATCGACCACCGAGAGGCCCATCCCAAGGGGCCTGGCATCGCAACGCCGGGGATTGGGGACCCTGAGCCTCAGCACCTGACTCACCCTGCCGCCCAGCCGCCACCCAGGGGCTTGGGGTGCTGCCATTCATTCAGGGCGGGAGAACGGGCAGGGCCCTCCGAGACATGGTGACTTTCGAATCCCCCCCGTGCCAAAACGCCCGAGCCCACGCTCCCAAACACCAGTGAACTCACCTCGGTCCGCCACTCCACTCTCCACACAGCTGGCGAATAGGACCTGCCAAGTTCCTAGGGGCTAAACCAAAACCTAAGTTGCATCCAAGAGGCCCCTCCCAAGGGGCCTGGAGCCTCATCGCTGGGGATTGGAGATACCTGAGCCGCAGGGCCTGACTCACCCTGCCACCCCTCACAACCCGGGCCGCTAGGGGCGCCGCCGTTCCTGCAGGGTGGGAGAATGGGCAGAGCCCTTCGAACCCCTGCTGACCTTTGAAGGAGTTCTGAACCAAAACGCTTGGGCCCAGGCTCATGATCACCAGCATCCTCACCTTGGCCCAACTCTCCCCTTGATTCAGACCCATTGGATAGGGCCTGCCGGGCTCTTGGTTCTAATGAAAACCCTAGGTCAGCCCCGTGGGGCACATCCCAAGGGGCCTGGCTCTGCAACGCTGGGGATTGGTGACTCAGACCCCAGAGCCAGACTCACCCTGCCGCACTGTTGCCACCCGGGCCTCTAGGGGCGCCGCCGGTCATTCAGGGCAAGAGAAGGGCAGGGCCTTCGGAGTCCCCGGTGACCTTCAAAGGCTCACCACGCCAAAATGCTGGTGCCCACGCTCCCGCTCCCCAGCGCCCTCACCTCGACCCGCCCCTCCGTTTGCTGCAGAGCCAGTGGATAGTGCCTGCCGGGCTCCTGGGGGCTAACTGAAAACCTAGGTCGGCCCCGTGGGGCACATCCCAAGGGGTCTGGCTCTGCTATGCTTGGGATTGGTGACTCAGAGCCCCAGAGCCCCAGAGCCGGACTCGCCCTTCCACACTGTCGCCACCTGGGCAGCTAGGGGCGCCGCCGGTCATTCAGGGTGAGAGAAGTGGCAGGTCCTTCCGAGTTCCTGGTGACCTTCAAAGGCTCCTGGAGCCAAAACGCTGGTGCCCATGCTTCCACTCCCCAGCGCCCTCACCTCGGCCTGCCCCTCCGCTCCCTGCACAGCAGGCGGATCGGGCCTGCCAGCCACCTGGGGGCTAACCCTAACCCTAGGTCGGACCCGAGGGGCCCCTCCCAAGGGGCCTGACGCCACAATGCCGGGGATTGGGGACCCCAAGACTCAGCACCTGACTCACCTGCCGCCCAGCCGCCACTCGGGGGCTTGGGGTGCTGCCGTTCATTCAGGGCAGGAGAAGGGGCAGGGCCCTCAGAGACATGGCGACCTTCAAAGGCCCCGCACGCCAAAATGCCCAGGCCCACCCTCCCACTCACCAGCGCCCTCACCTAGGTCTGCCACTCTGCTCTCCACACAGCTGGCGAATAGGGCCTGCTGGCCTCTTAGGGGCTAAACCTAACTCTAGGTTGGCCCCCGAAGGGCCCCTCCCAAGGGGCCTGGTGCCGCAACACCAGGGATTGGGGACCCCCAAGCCCCAGCGCCCGATGCACCCTGCCGCCCCTCCCCACCTGGGCCGCTAGGGGCGCCGCTGTTCATTCACCTTGGAAGGATGGACAGGGCCCTCCGAATCCCCGCCAATTTTCGAAGGCGCCCCGAATCAAAACACTTGGGCCCAGGCTCATATTCACCAGCACCCTCACCTCAGCCCAACTCTCTGCTCAATGCCCAGGTGGTGTATTGGGCCTGCCGGCCTCCTGGGGGCTAACCCTAACCATAGTTCGGCCCCCGAGGGGCACTTCCCAGGGGCCTGGCGTGACAACGCTGCGGATGGGGACCCCGAGCCCAAGTGCCGGTCTCACCCTGCTGCCCTTCAGCCACCCGAGCCGCTAGAGACCACTGGTCAATCAGGGTGGGAAAATGGGCAGGGCCCCCGGAGTCCCCGCTGACCTTCAAAGGCCCCCCGCGCAAAAACATTGGTTCCATTCCTCCTGCTCCCCAGCGCCCTCAGCCCAGCCCGCCCCTCCGCTTGCTGCAGAGCCAGTGGATAGTGCCTGCCAGGGAACTGGGAGCTAACTGAAATCCTAGGTAGGCATCGTGGGGCACAACCCAAGGGGCCTGGCTCTGCAACGCTGGGGATTGGTGATTCAGAGCCCCAGAGCAAGACTCACCCTGCAGCACCATCGCCACCTAGGCCGCTTGGGGCGCCGCCGCTCATTCAGGGAGGGAGAATGGACAGGGCCCTGAAGAAACCAGTGACATTTGAAGCCTCCCGCACCAAAATGCAGGGGCCCACGGTCCCGCTCGCCAGAGATTTTACCTCGGCCCGTGTACCTCTCGCCGCCCAGCCAGAGGATTGGGCCTGCCAGCCTCCTGGGTGCTAACACTAACCCCAGGACTGCCCATGAGGAGCCCCTCCCAAGAGGCCTGGCCCCGCAACGCTGGGGATTGGGGATCCCCGAGCCGCAGCATGGACTCACCCTGCCGCTCCACCGCCAAGGGAGCTGCTAAGGGCGCCGCTGGTTATTCAGGGCAGGAGAACGGGCAGGGCCCTTTGAGCCATGGCAACAGTCGAAGGCCCAGGGCGCCAAAACGCTGGGGACCACGCTCCCGCTCTGCATCACCCTCAACTCGGCCCGCACCTCCGCTCTTCGCAGAGCCAGCGACTCGGGCCTGCCGGCCTCCTGGGAGCTCACCCTAACCCTAGGACAGCCCCTGAAGGTCCCTTCCTAAGGGGCCTGGCGCTGCAACGCCAGGGATTGGGGGCCCCCAAGCCCCAGCGCCGGATGCACGCTGCCACCCCAACCCACACAGGCCGCTAGGGGCGCCGCCATTCATTCAGGGTGGGAGAACTGGCAGGGCCCTCCGAACCCCTGCCGACCTTCAGAGGCGCACCGAAACAAAACGCTTGGGCCCAGGCTCATGTTCACCAGCACCCTCACCTCGGCCCAACTCTCCGCTCGATGCACAGGTGGTGTATCGGGCCTGCGGGGCTCCTGGAGGCTAACCCTAACCATAGGTCGGCCACCGAGGGGCACTTCCCAAGGGGCCTGGCGTCGCAACGCTGGGGATGGGGACCTCGAGCTCATGTGCCGCACTCACCCTGCTGCCCTTCAGCCACCCGAGCCACTAGAGGCCCCGCCGGTCAATCAGGGCAAGACATCGGGCAGGGCCCTCCGAGCCCACGCTGACCTTTGAAGGCTCCCCGCGCAAAAACGTTGGCTCCCAGGATCCTGCTCGCCAGCGCCCTCACCTAGGCCCACCCCACCGCTTGCTTCAGAGCCGGTGGATAGGGCCTGCAGGGCTCCTGGAAGCTAACCAAAACCCTAGGTCGGCCCTGAGGGGACATCCCAAGCGGCCTGGCTCTGCAATGCTGGGGATTGGTGACTCAGAGCCCCAGAGCCGGACTCACCCTGCCGCACTGTCCCCACCTGGGCCGCTAGGGGCGCCGCGGGTCATAGAGGGCGAGAGAAGGGCAGGGCCTTCTGAGTCCCCAGTGACCTTCAAAGGCTCCCCATGCCAAAACGCTGGTGCCCACGCTCCCGCTCCCCAGCGCCTTCACCTCGGGCCGCACCTCAGCTCGCCGCACAGTGTGCGGTTGGGCCTGACGGTCTCCTGGGGGCTAACCCTAACCCTAGGTCGGCCCCCCAGGGGCCCCTCCCAAGGCTTTTGGTGCCACTACGCCAGGGATCTGGAACCCCAAGCCCCAAAGCCAGACTCACCCTCCCACAACGCTGCCACCCGGGCCGCGAGGGGCGCTGCCGGTCATTCAGGGCGGGAGAACTGACAGGGCCCTGGAGAAACCGGCGACATTTGAAGCCTCCCACCCCAAAATGCAGGGGCCCACAATCCCGCACCCCAGCGCCTTTACCTCGGCCCGCCCACCTCTCACCGCCCAGCCAGAGGATCTGGCCTGCTGGCCTTATGGGGGTAACTCTAACCCTGGGTCGGCCCACGAGGAGCCCCTCCCAAGGGGCCTGGCACCACAACGCCGGGGATTGGGGATCCCCAAGCCGCAGCCTGGGATTCACCCTGCCGCCCCACCGCCAACAGAGCCGCTAGGGGCCTTGCTGGTTCTTCGGGGCAGGAGAAAGGGCAGGGCCCTCTGAGCCATGGCAACATTCAAAGGCCCAGGACGCCAAAACGCTGGGGCCCAGCTCCCGCTCGCCATCGCCCTCAACTCGGCCTGCATCTCCACTCCTCGCACAGCCGGCGGATCTGGCCTGCCGGCCTCCTGGGCGCTAACCCTAGGACGGCCCCGAGGGTCGCTTCCTAAGGGGCCTGGCGCCACAACGCCGGGGATTGGGAACCCCCAAGCCCCAGCGCTGGATGCACCCTGCCGCCCTGCCCCACACATGCCACTAGGGGCGCCGCCATTCATTCAGGGTGGGAGAACGGGCAGGGCCCTTAGAACCCCCGCAGACCTTCGAAGGCGCCCCGAACCAAAACGCTTGGGCCCGGGCTCATGTTCACCAGCACCCTCACCTCGGCCCAACTCTCTGCTCGACGCACAGGCGGTGTATCGGGCCTGCTGGCCTCCTGGGGGCTAACCCTAACTGTAGGTCGGCCTCGGAGGGGCCCTTCCCAAGTGGCCTGGCGCCACAACGCCGGGAATGGGGACCCCAACCCAAGTGCCGGTCTCACCCTGCTGCCCTTCAGGCACCGGAGCCTCTAGGGGCCCCGCCGGTCATTCAGAGCGGGAGAACGGGCAGGTCCCTCCGAGCCCCCACTGACCTTCGAAGGCCCCCCGCACTAAAACGCTTGGGCTCATGCTCAGTCTCGCCAGCGCCCTCACCTCGGCCCAACCCTCCGCGTGCCGCACAGCCGCTGATCGGGTCCACCGGCCTCCTGGGGGCTAACCATAACCCTAGATCGACCCCCGAGGGGCCCCTCCCAAGGGATCTGGCGCCGCAACGCTGGGGATTGGGGACCCCCGAGCCTCAGCACTGGACTCACCCTGCCACCCAGCCGCCACCCGGGGGCTTGGGGTGGTGCCGTTCATTCAGGGCGGGAGCAGGGGCAGGGCCCTCCAAGAGACGGCGACCTTCAAAGGCCCCCCGTGCCAAAACACCCGGGCCCACGCTCCCGCTCACCAGTGCCCTCACCTCGGTCCGCCACTCCAGTCTCCACACGGCTGGCGAATAGGGCCTGCCGGCATCCTAGGGGCTAAACCTAACCCTAGGTCAGCCTCCGAGGGGCCCCTCCCAAGGGGCCTGGCGCCGCAACGCGGTGGACTGGGGACCCCCGAGCCCTATGCCCGGACTTACATGCCGCCCCGCCGCCACCTGGGCTGCTAGGGGCGCCGCCGGTCATTCAGGGAGGAGAATGGGCAGGGCCCGCCGAGTCCCCGGAGACATTCGAAGGCCCCCGGTGCCAAAACGCTTGGGCCCAGGCTCTTGCTCGCCAGCGCCCTCACCTCGGCCCGCCCCTCCGCTCCACGCACAGCGGGCGGATCCCGCCTGCCGGCCTCCCGGGTGCTAACCCTAACCCTAGGTCGGCCACCCAGGGGCCCCTCCCAAGGGTCCTGGTGCCGCTTCGCCGGGGATCGGGAACTTCAAGCCCCAGAGCCACACTCACCCTACCGCAATGCCGCCACCCAGGCCGCTAGGAGCACTGCGGGTCATTCAGGGCGAGAGAAGGGGGGGGGCCTTCCGAGCCCCCGGTGGCCTTCAAAGGCTCCCTGTGCCAAAACGCTGGTGCCCACGCTCCCGCTCCCCAACACCCTCACCTCGGCCCCACCCTCCGCTCCCCGGACAGTGGCCGGATCCCACCTGCCGGCCTCCTGGGGGCTAACCCTAACCCTAGGTCAGCCACCCAGGGGCCCCTCCCAAGGGTCCTGGTGCTGCTACACTGGGGATCAGGGACCTCAAGACCCAGAGCCAGACTCAACCTGCCGCCACGTCGCCACCCGGGCCGCTAGTGGCGCCGCCCGTCATTCAGGGCGAGAGAAGGGACAGGGCCCTGGAGAAACCGGCGATATTTGAAGCCTCCTGCGCCAAAATGCAGGGGCCCACGCTCCTGATCGCCAGTGCCTTTACCTCGGGCAGCCCACCTCTCGCCACCCAGCCAGAGGATTGGGCCTGCTGGCCTCCTGGGTGCTAACTCTAAACCTAGGTCCGCCCAAGAGGAGCCCCTCCCAAGAGGCCTGGCCCCGCAACGCTGGGGATTGGGGATCCCCGAGCCGCAGCATGGACTCACCCTGCCGCTCCACCGCCAAGGGAGCTGCTAAGGGCGCCGCTGGTTATTCAGGGCAGGAGAACTGGCAGGGCCCTTTGAGCCATGGCAACAGTTGAAGGCCCAGGGCGCCAAAACGCTGGGGACCACGCTCCCACTCTGCATCACCCTCAACTCGGCCCGCACCTCCGCTCTTCGCAGAGCCAGCGACTCGGGCCTGCCGGCCTCCTGGGAGCTCACCCTAACCCTAGGACAGCCCCTGAAGGTCCCTTCCTAAGGGGCCTGGCGCCGCAACGCCAGGGATTGGGGGCCCCCAAGCCCCAGCGCCGGATGCACGCTGCCACCCCAACCCACACAGGCCAATAGGGGCGGCGCCATTCATTCAGGGTGGGAGAACTGGCAGGGCCCTCCGAACCCCTGCCGACCTTCGAAGGCGCACCGAACCAAAACGCTTGGGCCCAGGCTCATGTTCACCAGCACCCTCACCTCGGCGCAACTCTCCGCTCGACGCACAGGTGGTGTATCGGGCCTGCGGGGCTCCTGGAGGCTAACCCTAACCGTAGGTCGGCCACCAAGGGGCACTTCCCAAGGGGCCTGGCGTCGCAACACTGGGGATGGGGACCCCGAGCTCATGTGCTGCACTCACCCTGCTGCCCTTCAGCCACCGGAGCCGCTAGAGGCCCCGCCGGTCAATCAGGGCAAGAGATCGGGCAGGGCCCTCCGAGCCCACGCTGACCTTTGAAGGCTCCCCGCGCAAAAACGTTGGCTCCCAGGATCCTGCTAGCCAGCGCCCTCACCTAGGCCCACCCCACCGCTTGCTTCAGAGCCGGTGGATAGGGCCTGCCGGGCTCCTGGCAGCTAACCAAAACCCTAGGTCGGCCCTGAGGGGACATCCCAAGCGGCCTGGCTCTGCAATGCTGGGGATTGGTGACTCAGAGCCCCAGAGCCAGAGTCATCCTGCAGCACTGTCCCCACCTGGGCCGCTAGGGGCGCCGCGGGTCATAGAGGGTGAGAGAAGGGCAGGGCCTTCTGAGTCCCCAGTGACCTTCAAAGGCTCCCCGTGCCAAAACGCTGGTGCCCACGCTCCCGCTCCCCAGCGCCTTCACCTCGGGCCGCACCTCAGCTCGCCGCACAGTGTGCGGTGGGCCTGATGGTCTCCTGGGGGCTAACCCTAACCCTAGGTCGGCCCCCCAGGGGCCCCTCCCAAGGGTTTTGGTGCCACTACGCCAGGGATCTGGAACCCCAAGCCCCAAAGCCAGACTCACCCTCCCACAACGCTGCCACCCGGGCCGCGAGGGGCGCCGCCGGTCTTTCAGGGCGGGAGAACTGACAGGGCCCTGGAGAAACCGGCGACATTTGAAGCCTCCCACCCCAAAATGCAGGGGCCCACAATCCCGCACCCCAGCGCCTTTACCTCGGCCCGCCCACCTCTCACCGCCCAGCCAGAGGATCTGGCCTGCTGGCCTTATGGGGGCTAACTCTAACCCTGGGTTGGCCCCCGAGGAGCCCCTCCCAAGGGGCCTGGCACCACAACGCCGGGGATTGGGGATCCCCGAGCCGCAGCCTGGGATTCACCCTGCTGCCCCACTGCCAACGGAGCCCCTAGGGGCCTTGCTGGTTCTTCAGAGCAGGAGAAAGGGCAGGGCCCTCCGAGCCATGGCAACATTCAAAGGCCCAGGACGCCAAAACGCTGGGGCCCAGCTCCCGCTCGCCATCGCCCTCAACTCGGCCTGCATCTCCACTCCTCGCACAGCCGGCGGATCGGGCCTGCCGGCCTCCTGGGCGCTAACCCTAGGACGGCCCCGAGGGTCGCTTCCTAAGGGGCCTGGCGCCCCAACGCGGGGGAGTGGGAACCCCCAAGCCCCAGCACTGGATGCACCCTGACGCCCTGTCCCACACGTGCCGCTAGGGGCGCCGCCATTCATTCAGGGTGGGAGAACGGGCAGGGCCCTTAGAACCCCCGCAGACCTTCGAAGGCGCCCCGAACCAAAACGCTTGGGCCCGGGCTCATGTTCACCAGCACCCTCACCTCGGCCCAACACTCCGCTCGACGCACAGGCGGTGTATCGGGCCTGCTGGCCTCCTGGGGGCTAACCCTAACTGTAGGTCGGCCACGGAGGGGCCCTTCCCAAGTGGCCTGGCGCCACAACGCCGGGAATGGGGACCCCAACCCAAGTGCCGGTCTCACCCTGCTGCCCTTCAGGCACTGGAGCCTCTAGGGGCCCCGCTGGTCATTCAGAGCGGGAGAACGGGCAGGTCCCTCCGAGGCCCCACTGACCTTCGAAGGCCCCCCGCACTAAAACTCTTGGGCTCATGCTCAGTCTCGCCAGCGCCCTCACCTCGGCCCAACCCTCCGCGTGCCGCACAGCCGCTGATCGGGTCCACCGGCCTCCTGGGGGCTAACCATAACCCTAGATCGACCCCCGAGGGGCCCCTCCCAAGGGATCTGGCGCCGCAACGCTGGGGATTGGGGACCCCCGAGCCTCAGCACTGGACTCACCCTGCCACCCAGCCGCCACCCGGGGGCTTGGGGTGGTGCCGTTCATTCAGGGCGGGAGCACGGGCAGGGCCCTCCAAGACACGGCGACCTTCAAAGGCCCCCCGCGCCAAAAGACCCGGGCCCACGCTCCCGCTCACCAGTGCCCTCACCTCGGTCCGCCACTCCAGTCTCCACACAGCTGGCGAATAGGGCCTGCTGGCATCCTAGGGGCTAAACCTAACCCTAGGTCAGCCTCCGAGGGGCCGCTCCCAAGGGGCCTGGCGCCGCAACGCGGTGGACTGGGGATCCCCGAGCCCTATGCCTGGACTTACATGCCGCCCCGCCGCCACCTGGGCTGCTAGGGGCGCCGCCGGTCATTCAGGGAGGAGAATGGGCAGGGCCCGCCGAGTCCCCGGAGACATTCGAAGGCCCCCCGGTGCCAAAACGCTTGGGCCCAGGCTCTTGCTGGCCAGCGCCCTCACCTCGGCCCGCTCCTCCGCTCCAGGCACAGCGGGCGGATCCCGCCTGCTGGCCTCCCCGGTGCTAACCCTAACCCTAGGTCGGCCACCCAGGGGCCCCTCCCAAGGGTCCTGGTGCCGCTTTGCCGGGGATTGGGAACCTCAAGCCCCAGAGCCACACTCACCCTACTGCAACGCTGCCTCCCAGGCCGCTAGGAGCACTGCGGGTCATTCAGGGCGAGAGAAGGGGCAGGGCCTTCCGAGCCCCTGGTGGCCTTCAAAGGCTCCCCGTGCCAAAACGCTGGTGCCCACGCTCCCGCTCCCCAACGCCCTCACCTCGGCCCCGCCCTCCGCTCCCTGGACAGTGGCCGGATCCCACCTGCCGGCCTCCTGGGGGCTAACCCTAACCCTAGGTCAGCCACCCAGGGGCCCCTCCCAAGGGTCCTGGTGCGGCTACACTGGGGATCAGGGACCCCAAGACCCAGAGCCAGACTCACCCTGCCACCACGTCGCCACCCGGGCCGCTAGTGGCGCCGCCCGTCATTCAGGGCGGGAGAAGGGACAGGGCCCTGGAGAAACCGGCGATATTTGAAGCCTCCTGCGCCAAAATGCAGGGGCCCACGCTCCCGATTGCCAGCACCTTTACCTCGGCCCGCCCACCTCTCACTGCCCAGCCAGAGGATCTGGCCTGCCGGCCTTATGGGGGCTAACTCTAACCCTGGGTCGGCCCACGAGGAACCCCATCCCAAGGGGCCTGGCACCACAACGCCGGGGATTGGGGATCCCAGAGCCGCAGCCTGGGATTCACCCTGCTGCCCCACCGCCAACGGAGCCGCTAGGGGCGTTGCTGGTTCTTCAGGGCAGGAGAAAGCGCAGGGCCCTCCGAGCCATGGCAACATTCAAAGGCCCAGGACGCCAAAACGCTGGGCCCCACGCTCCCGCTCGCCATCGCCCTCAACTCGGCCTGCATCTCCACTCCTCGCACAGTCAGCGGATCGGGCCTGCCGGCCTCCTGGGCGCTAACCCTAACCCTAGGATGGCCCCTGAGGGGCCCCTCCCAAAGGGACTGCCGCCGAACGCCAGGGATTGGAGCCCCCTGAGTCACAACGCTGGACTCACCATTCCGCCGCGCCCACACCCAGCCGCTAGGGTACCGCCAATCATTCAGGGCGGGAGAACAGGCAGGGCCCTCCCTGCCCCGGTGACCTTCGAAGGCCCCCAGCGCCAAAACGCTGGGGCCCACTCTCCTGCTCGCCAGCGCCCTGATCTTCGACCACACCTCCATTCGCCCCAGACTGTGGATCGTACCTGCTGGCCTCCAGGAGGTAACCTTTACCCTAGTTCGGCCCCCAAAGGGCCCCGCCCAAGGGGCCTGGAGCCACAACGCCTGGCATTGGGGACCCCCGAGCCTCAGCGCCAGACCCACCCTGCCGCCCCGCCACCACTCAAGTTGCTAGGGGAGCCACCACTCATTCAGGGCGGGAGAACAGGCAGGGCCCTCCGAGTCCCCGGCGACATTCAAGGGCCCCTGGTGCCAAAACTTTGGGTACCACCTTCCAGCTCGCCAGTGCCCTCACCAAGGCCCGCCCCTCCGCTCGCTGCACAGCTGGCGTATGGGGCCTGCCAGCCTCCTGGGGGGTAACCCTAACCCTGAGGGCTAATTCTAACCCTACATCGGCCCCAGAGGGGCCCTTCCCAAGGGGCCTGGCACTGCAACATGGGGTATAGGGAAGCCCGAGCCTCAGCACCGGACTCACCCTGCCGCCCCGCCATCACCTGGGCTGCTAGGGGCGCCGCCAGTCATTCAGGCAAGAGAACGGGCAGGGCCCTCCAAGCCCCGGTGATCTTCGAAGGCCCCCGCTCCAAAAGGCTTGGGCCCACGCTTCCGCTCGCCAGGGCACTCACCTCGGCCCGCCCCTCTGCTCGCCGCTCAGCAGGCGTATTGGGCCTGCAGGGCTCCTGGGGGCTAAACCTAACCCTAGGTTGGCCCCCAAGGGGCCCCTCCCAAGGGGCCTGTCGCCGCAACACTGGGGATTGATGACCCCCAAGCCCCATCGCCAGACTCACCCTGCCACCCCGCTGGCACCCAGGCCACTAGGGGCGCCACCGGTCATTCAGGGTGGGAGAATGGGCAGGGCCCTCCGAGTCCCAGTGAACATCTAAGGGCCCACGCACCAAAATGCTTGGGTCGATGCTCCCGCTCACCAGCGCCCTCACCTCGACCGGCCCCTCTGCTCGCCAAACAGCCAGTGGATCAGGACTGCCAGCCTCCTGGGGGCTAACCCTAACCTTGGGTTGGCCCCCAAGGGGAACCTCCCAAGGGGCCTGGCGCAGCAACGCCTGGCATTGGGGACCCCCGAGCCCCAGTGCCATACTCACCGTGCCGCCCCACCACGACCCAGGTCGCTAGGGGCGCCGCTGGCCATTCAAGGCGGGAGAACCGACAGGGCCATCCAATACCCAGGCGACCTTCCAAGGCCCCCGCGCCAAAATGCTTGGGCCCACGCCCCAGCTCGCCAGCGACCTCACCTCGGCCAGGCCCTCCGCTACCGCACAGCTGGCGGATCATGTCTACCGGACTCCTGGGTGCTAACAGTAACCCTAGGACGGCCCCAAAGGGGCCCCTCCCAAGAGGCCTTGCACTGCAACGCATGGCTTTGAGGACACCCAAACCGCAGTGCCAGACTCACACTGCAACCCCGCCACGACCCGGGCCGCTAGGGGCACCGCCGGTCATTCAGGGCGGGAGAATGGCAGGGCCCTCCGAGCCTCTAGTGGTGTTCAAAGGTCCCCTGCGCCAAAACACGGGATACCATACTCCTGCTCGCCAGCGCCCTCACCTCGGACCACTCCTCCACTCGCCGCACAGCCCGCGCATCGGTCCTGCTGGCCTACTCCGGGGTCTAACCCTAACCCTAAACCCTAAGCCCTAACCTTAAACCCTAAACCTTAACCCCTAATCCTAACCCTAACGCCTAACCCTTACCCTAACCCTAACCCTACCCTAAACCTAACCCTAAACCCTAATCCTTAAACCCTAAACCATAACATTAACACTAAACCCTAAACCCTAACCCCTAACCCTAATCCCAAAACCCTAAACACTAAACCCTAACCTTAACCACTAACCCCAAACCCTAACCCTAAACCCTAACCCTACCCCGACCCCTACGATACCCCTAACCCTACCCCTAACCCTACCCCTTCCGCTAACCCTACCCCTAAACCGTAACCTAACACTAAACCTAACCCTAACCCGTACCCTAACCCTAACCCTAAACCTAACCTGTACCCTAACCCTAACCGTAACCCTAACACGTACTCTAACCCGAACCCTAACCCTAACCCTAAACTGTACCCTAACCCGTAACTTAAACCGTACCCTAAACCTAACCATAACCCTAACAAGTACCCTAACCCATACCCTAACTTTAACCCTAAACCCTAAACCCTGACCCTAACCCATACCCTAACTCGTACCATAACCCGTACCCTAACCCTACCTGTAACCTAACCCTAACCAGTACCCTTACCTTAACCTTAACCCATACTCTTACCTTAACCTTAACCCATACCCTAACCCGTACCCTAACCCATACCCTAACCCGTACCCTATCTCTAACCCGGACCCTAACCCATAGCCTAATCCATACCTAACTCTAACCTGTACCCTAACCCGTACCCTAACCCATACCCTAACCCTAAACCATACCAAATCCCTATCCTTAACCCGTTCCCTAACCCATACCCTAACCATAACCCGTACCCTAAGCTGTACCCAAATCCGTACACAAACACTTACCCTAAACCGTACCCTAACCCGTACCATAAACTGTACCCTAATGCGTACCCTAACCCATACCCTAACCCTAACCCATACCTTAAACCTAACCCGTACCCCAACCCAAACCCTAACCCTAAACCCAAACCGTAAACACTAACCCGTACCCTAAACCCTAATCTGTACCCTAACCCATAACCTCTAACCTGTAACCCCTAAACCCAACCCTAACCCGTACCCTCTCCTTACCCTAACCCTAACCCCTACCCTCACCCATACACTAACTGTAACCCATACCCTAACCTTAACCCATACCTTAATCCGTACCCTAACCCCGGGTATTGGGTACACCTGAGCCCCACCACTGGACTCAGCCTGCCACCCCTAAGGAACCATGCCCCTTGGGGCGCCGCAGAGCATCCTGTGCAGGAGAACTGGTAGGGCCCCCCGAGCCCCCAGCGATCCTCGGCGGCCCCCTACACCCCAACCCTGAGGCCCACGCTCATCCCGCCCAACGCCTTCCCTTCAGCTTGCCACCGAGCTCATCGCTGAGCCGGCAGATCAGGCCTGCCGATTTCCTGAGGCCTAGACCTGACCCTAGGTCCTCTGGGTAGGGCCCCTCCCCTGGGACCCGGTGCCGCAGCCCCAGGGACTGGGGACACCTGAGCCCGACTGCAGGACAAAGCCTGCCAGCCTGCAGGAAACCGTGCCCCTTGGGAGGCTGTAGAGCATTCAGGGCGGGAGAATCAGGAGGGCCCCCAGAGCCCCTGGCGAACTTTGGCGATCCCTAAACCCACACTTGAAGCCCCTGCTCACCCCACCCCGCACCCTCACCTCAGCCCGCGGCGGAGCTCGCCACATACTGGGCAGATCTGGCCTGCGGGGTTCCTGGGCCCCAGCCCTAACCCTAGTTCATCTGTGGAGGGGCCCCTCCCCAGGAGCCTGGAGCCGCAGTCACAGGGATTCGGGACACCTGAGCCCCACAGCAGGACTCAGTCTGCCACCCCGCAGGAAACCGTGCGCCTTGGGAGGCCATAGAGCATTCAGGGCAGGAGAACCAGGAGGGCCTTCCTGAGCCACCAGCGAACTTCGGAGGCCTCCCGCACCCCAACTCTGAGAGCCACGCTCACCCTCCCCACACCCTCACCTCAGCCCGTGTAACTAGCCATACAGCCAGCAGATCGGGCCTGTGGGGCTCCTGGGCCTAAACCTAGCCCTAGGTCGGCTGTGGGTGTGGGGGCCTCCCCAAGAGCCTTACACCGCAGCCCCGGGGAATTGGGATACCTGTGCCCCACTGCAGGACTCAGCTTGCCACCCGACAGGAAACCGTGCCCCTTGGGGCTCTACGAAGCCTACAGGGCACGAGAACTTGGGGAGGCTCCCCGGAGCCCATCCCCATCCTTTGGCAGCCCCCCGTGTCCCAACCCTGAGGCCCATGCTCACCCTCCCCCATGGCCTCCTCTCAGCCCTCCACAGAGCTTGCCGCACAGCTTGCAGATTGCCCCTGCCGGGCTCCTGGACCCTAACCCTTACCCTATGTTGGCCACAGAGGAGCCCCTCCCCAGGGCCCTGGCACCCCACTCCGGGGGATTGGGGACACCCAAGCCCCACTGTAGGACTCAGCCTGCAGCCCACAGGAAACTGTACCATTTGGGGGCACAACAGAGCATTCAGGGCAAGAGAATTGGGGCACCCCCTGAGAGCCCGTTCTGGTGAACCCCAACCTTTGTGGGCCCTTCTGGATAAAACCCCAAGGCTCACACTCACCTGCCCTTGTGCCCTCATCTCACTCAGCCTGGGAGTTCTCTGAGCACTGGGCAGTTTGGACCTGCTGTCTCTTGAGGCCTAACCTAACCCTGGGTCCTCTGCTGAGGGTCCCTCCCCGTTTGCCTGCCTCCAAGGCACCAGGCATTGGGCTCACCTCTGCACGACTAGAGGACTCAGCCTGCCCCACAGCAGGAAACTGTCCATTTGGGGCTGTAGCAAAGATTCATAGGAAAATCGGAGGGCCCCCCTCAGCCCATCCCAGGCAACCCCCACTTTCAGAGATCTCCCCGGATCCAATTATTAGCTTCACACTGACTTTAAACTTCCTCTCCACGGAGATCTTTTGAAATTCTCCAACTTCCAACCAATGGCATCATCCATCTTCAGTGCCTTACCCAGCTTTAGGTCTTGAGATGGATTAAAATGGGAAGTCATTTCACTGATGACGACGTACTGGTCACCAAAAGATACATGCATAAATGCTTCATATCACTTGGCTTCAGGGAAATGCAAATCTAAACCCCTATAGATGTCTTATCACACGAGGCCGAATATCTAAAAATAAGAAGACATGAAACTATACATATTGGAGAGGATATGGAGAAACGGGAACCCTCTTACACCCCTGTACGAATGCAGTCTGGTACAGCCACTCTTGAAAATGGTACAGAATGTCCTCAAGAAGTTATAAATAAAGCTACCCTATGTCCCAGCAATTGCACTACTGGATATTTACCCCAAAGAGACAGAGGTAGTGAAGACGGGACACATGCACCACAGTGTTCATAGCAGCAATATCCATAATAGACAAGCTGCGGAAGGAGTGCAGATGACCATGGAGAGATGAATGGATAAAGAAGATGTGGATCATATATACAATGGAATATTACTCAGCCATCAGAAAGGATGAATACGTACCATCACACCGACCTGGGTGGAGCTGGAGGGTATTATGCTGAGTGGAATAAGTCAATGAAAGAAGACAATGATCATATGCTTTCACTCCTATGTGGAATATCAGAAACAAGGAAGAAGACCATAGGGGAAGGAAGGGAAAATAGAATGGGAAGTCATCAGAGAGAGAGAAAACCCATGATGGACTCTTAACTATCACAAGAAACTGATGATTTTTGGAGGAGAAGTTGGGGAGGGTAACTGGGTGAGTAGCATTAAGGAGGTCACACGATACAATGAGCACTGGGTGTTACACAAGACTGAAAATTTATTGAAGACTACATCTGAAACGAATGATGTACTGTAAGTTGGCTATTTGAATTTAAATTAAAGAACAAAACACCTCGAATAAACAATCCTAAACATTTGTATGGAACCACTAAAGATTCCAAACAGCCAGTGCAATGTGGAAAAGAAAAACAAAGCTGGAGGACTCACAATTTCAGATTTCATGTTATACTACAAAGCTGCAGTCATCCTAACAAGACAGTACGGCACAAAAATAGACACAGCGACCAAAGGAACAGGATACAAGTTCAGACAGAAACCCACAATTATGTGGTCCATGAATCTTCCACAAAGCAAGCAACGATATCAAAAGGGAAAAGGACAGTCTCTACAACAAATGGTGTTGGGAAAACTAGACAGCTACGCACAAAAGAATGAAATTAGACTGCTTTCTTACACAATACAGACAAACACAAAACAGTTCCAAGACCTCAATATGAGACCTGAATCCATAAAAATCCTACAGGAGGGAAGACAGTAACTTCTTGACATGGACCATACCAACGTTTTTCTAGACTGTGTCCTGAGGCAAAGGAAATGAAAGCAAAAATAAACTATTGGGAATACAGCAAAATAAAAAGTTTCCACACGGCAGAAGAACAATGAAAACGTAAAAATAATAAGACAACCTACTCAAAGGGAGAAGATATTTGCAAAGATCATATGCAATAAAGGGATAGTGTCCAAAACATATACAACTGATACTACTCGCCCCCCAAAAAACAAATAATCCAGTTAAAAAATAAGCAGAAGACATGGGCAGACATTTCTCCAAAGAAGAAATACAAATGGCCAACAGTCCCGTGAAAAGATGTTCACCATCACCCATCATCAGGAAAATGTAAATCCAAAGGACAATGAGGTAATACCTCAAACCTGTCAGAATGGCTAACATCAAAAGCACAACAAAGAGCAGGTGTTGGGTGGATGTGGATAAAGGGGAATCCTCGCGAACTGTGGGTGGGAATGCAAACTGTCGTGGCCACCGTGGAAAACAGTATGAAGGTTCCTCAAAAAATTAAATATAGAACTACCCTACGATCCAACAATCACACTACTTGTATTTACCCAAAGAATAGGAAAACAGTAACGTAAAAGGATACGTGCACCCCTATGTTTCTTGCACCATTATTTAGAATATCACAATATGGAAGCAACCCAAGTGTCTGTAGAAAAAATGACAAATGAGATGATAGATGTGTGTATTCACATACACACACACACACACAGACACACACACACACACACACACACAATGGAGTATTACTCGGCTTGAAAAAGAATGAAACCTTGCCATTTGCAGCCATATGGATGGAGCTAGAGAGTATTATCCTAACTAAAATCAGTCAGTCAGAGAAAGACAAATCCCATACGATGTCACTCTAATGGGGAATTTAAGAAACAAACAAAAATAAATAACTAAAAGAGAAAAAGGAGACACACCAAAATACAAACTCTTAACAATAGTGAACAAACGGATGGTTACCAGAGAGGAGGTGGATAGAGGGTTGAGTGGAATAGGTGAAGGGGATTAAGAGGACACTTTTCTTGATGATCAATGAGTAATATGTAGAATTACTGAATCACACTATTGTACACCTGAAATGAATGTAACACTGTATATTAGCTCTAATGGAATTAAAATAAATTTTAAAAAAAGATTTTTCTTTCAGGAACCTCTTTGAAAAACCTTTTCCTGTGCATTGTGCATAAGCCCTACTTGGGAGGATTCACTCTACAATAATTATTCACTCCATGCCTCAAATTCAGATTTCACTGAGTTCTTACCATGGATCCCAGCCCACGGGAGCCATGGTCCTTTCCAGTCCAGGCTCAGCACCTATGCATTCAAGATTGGAAGTAGAGACACATGTCACTTCACAGTCCAGAAAGCTATTATTGTTTTTGTTTCAGTGTGAGAGAGTCACATACTTTGGGACAGGTTTCACAGCAGGTTTATTATGGATCCTGGATCTCTACTTCAATGTTCATTGCCTGGATCCATTTGGCTAATACGTTCCCTGTGGATGGGCTTGCTTCCAAGCACATACATGGAAGATAGAAAGGTGGGTGGGCTTGGTGCGGGACAGGAAGAAGATCAAAAACAGACAAGGGTCCGAACCCTCCCCTGAGCCAGGAACTACTATGGGAGAGGGTACGGGAGGTAGAATCCATGCGAAACTCCAAGGTCAGCAGCTGAACACAGGAGGCACAGGTCAAGGGATCTGGACATGCAGGGGTTGAAGGCTGCTCTGAGCTACCTCTGGGAGGAAGGGAGGGAAGGAATGAGGAGACACTGCCTGTCCCTGGCCCATGCCAGCTGCCCACCTCTCCGACACGCATCAGTCTATGAGCTGACACAGCCTGTGCTCAGGATGGGCTGCTTGCGTCCCTCAATCCTCTGTGGGACAGCTGGCCCCAGGGCTCAGAGACATGCTGAGGGAGATGAGAGGGAAAGCTGCCCCTCCCAGGTCATCCCCTCCTTCAGAACTGCTAAAAAAAAACCCCACTAACGGGGTTGAAAGACATGCCATGGATGAACTAATGCATAGAGATATGTAAAGTAACATTCATTTTTAAGTTCAGAGCTGTCAGCTCAGGAAGTGGGGAGAGCTTCCCTGAAGAAGACTGAGGGGAGGGGAGGCCATGCTGAAAAGGGAGACATTGCTCTCCTGATTGGGGACCTGCAGCCCCCTTCCAGGGCAGGGCATCATCCTCTCATCACACGAGATCCATGGAAGTGTTCCATCAGGGCCAGATGTTTGTCTCGAGAAGGCTACCCTGGCATCGGACTGCACAGGGCACCAGGGACGAGGGCCAGATGGAGGACGGACAATACCCTGGAGGCCATGGGGCAAGAGCAGAGGCACATGACCTTGAAGATGATGATGAAAAGCAGGAGGTGGCAGCATGGAGCTGGCCCGAAAATACCATGGGAGCAGTGCCCATAGTTACACTGACTGGGTGCTTTCTGTGCCCGGTGTGGCTGACTTCAGTGGGATCCAGACTAGTCCTGACCACAAGTCTAGGAAGTGTGCACCACCCCCGACCTCTTCTCCCCTTGCAGCTGCTAGGAATCACGGTCACAGACCCTGGTCAACTTTTGTGGAAACCAAGCAGTGGCTCCCCCGCACGCTGCACCTCTGGTGGTGGTCCAGTGTGACCCTTGTTGCCTGGCCAGAAACTGATGTCTACCTCTCCACACAAATCCACAGACAGGAGGGTGTCCCTGAATTCCATAGCACCTAATGAGACAGATCCACAGAACCCAACACCCAGTGGGTCATTCGGGACCTCACCTATGGTCATGGAGCTCACCATACCCTATTTCTGTCACTTCCCACAGAAAGCCTGTTTCTGATCGCCCACAATACCATACATCCTGGTTGCTGACCTGGGGTCATGCCATGAACCCACATGGCACTTTTCTTTAAGTGAAGGCTATGCCTACACCTCCTAGAAAATATTTCTAATGAAGTACAAGTCCATCAGGTCTATGGTGTGAACGGTAGCACACAGCCTCCATGGTAGTAGTCAGTAATTCTAACAAGGGTTAACCCCATCCCACGTCTCACAAAACCTTCCTCCATCCCCACTGAACATATGGTCTGCCCTCAGAAAACCCTCCAGGAAACAAACCTTTCATCTGAATGCTCTCTTCACCTTCTGCTTCAAATCTTGTCCAAACACAATGATATGAAACTAGAAATCAGTGTGAAGAAAAAAATGGGACAGTCAAAAATAGGTGGAGATTTTTGGGGCCTGGGTGGCTCAGTCATTAAGGATCCTCTTTCAGCTCAAGTCTTGATCCCAGGATTCTGGGATCTTGCTCCAAATCAGGCTCCTTGCTCAATCGGAAGCCTGCTTCTCCCTCTCCCACCACCCTGCTTGTGTTCCTTCTCTCCTGTCTCACTCTCTGTCAGATACTTAAATAATCTTAAAAAATATGTGGAGATTTAACAACATGCTACTGAACAACCAACAGTCAAAGAAGAAATCAAAAAATTTTTAGAAGTACCTTGACACTGATGAAAAAGACAACCTACAAAAACTTATGGGATGCAGCAAAAGTAACTTTATGGGGGACATTCATAGAAATTCAAGTCTTCATCAATCCATGAGAATGGTATCCAATAAACAACCTGATTTATGTGGTAAAGAACTAGAAAAAAAAAAACAACAAACAAAGCCCCAAATTAGTAGAAATAAGGAAATAACAAGAAGAAATGCATAAATAACTCCAACGGAGACTAAAAAGACAAAAAAAAAAAAACAATGAAAATGAGAGCGGCCTTTTTTGGAAAGATAAACAAAACTGACAAACTTAGCTAGACTCACCAAGAAAGACAGAGGACTCGAATACAATCAGGAAAATAAGATAATGGATTCCTGTCTCATATCAAAATCAAAAGAACTCTTCAACTTTGAACACAACAACTTCTTGCAAGCCACGTCTCTAAAGGCAAAGAAATAAAAGCAAAAATGAACTATGGGCACTTCATCAGGATAAAAAGCTTCTGCTTGGCAAAGCAAATGATCAAAAAACAAAAAGGCAACCTATGGAATTGAAGAAGATATCTGCAAATGATTTTACAGATAAAGGGCTGGTATCCAAGATCTATAAAGAACTCCTCAAACTCGACACCCAAAAAATGGGCAGAAGACACAAAGAGATACTTCTCCAGAGAAGACATACAAATGGCCAACACATGAAAAAATGCTCCACATCAATTGCCATCAGGCAAACACAAATCAAAACGACAATGAGATACCACCATACACCAGTTAGAATGGTTAAAATTAACAAGGCAGGGGGCACCTGGGTGTCACATTGGTTAAGCATCTGCCTTCGGCTCAGGGCGTGATCCTGGCGTTATGGGATCGAGCCCCACATCAGGCTCCTCCGTCATGAGCCTGCTTCTTCCTCTCCCACTCCCCCTGCTTGTGTTCCCTCTCTCGCTGGCTGTCTCTATCTCTGTGGAATAAATCAATAAAATCTTGAAAAAAAATTAATAAGACAGAAATAAAAAAAAAGTCAGAGAGGATGTGAAGAAAGGGGAGCCCTCTAACACTACTCGTGAGAATTCAAGCTCGTACAGCCACTTTTGAAACCAATATGGAGGTTCCTCAATACGTTAAACACAGAGGTATCCTACGACCCACCAATTGCACTACTGGGTATTTACCCCATAGACACAGAGTAATGAAAAGAAGGGGCACCTGTATCCCAATGTTCATAGCAGCAATGTCCATAATATCCAAACTGTAGAAGGAGCCAAGATGTCCATCAGCAGATGAATAGACAAAGAAGATGTGGTTCATCTATAGAATGGACTATTAGTCATCAGAAAGGATGAATACCCACCATTTGCACCAACGTGGATGGATCAGGAGGGGATTATGCTAAGTGAAATTAAGTCAAGCAGAGAAAGACAATTATCATATGGTTTGACTCCTATGTGGAATGGAAGGAATAGAATGGAGGACATTAGGAGAAGGAAGGGAAAAGTGAAGGGGGGGAATGAGAGGGGGAGATGAACCATGAGAGACTACTAACACTGGGAAACAAACTGAAGATTGCAGAAAGGGAGGGGAAGGGGAATGGGTTATCCTGGTGATGGGTATTAAGCAGGGCACCTGTTGGGGCGCCTGGGTGGCACAGCGGTTAAGCGTCTGCCTTCGGCTCAGGGCGTGATCCCGGCGTTATGGGATCGAGCCCCACAACAGGCTCCTCCGCTGTGAGCCTGCTTCTTCCTCTCCCACTCCCCCTGCTTGTGTTCCCTCTCTCGCTGGCTGTCTCTATCTCTGTCGAATAAATAAGTAAATTCTTTTAAAAAAAAAAGGAGGGCACGTGTCATAATGAGCACTAGGTGTTATATGCAAACAATGAACCATGGAACACTACATCAAAAACAAATGAAGTACTGTAGGGTGACTAACATCATTTAAAAAAAAGAGAAAGATATGAAATCCATACAGGAATACTGTCACTATTTGCAAAGGACATGAAATCCCGAAAGACTCCACACACACACAAAAAATCTGTTAGAATAAACAAATTCAAGAAAGCTGCAGGATATAAAGTCAATATACAGAGACCTGTTGTCTTTTTTTCAGATTTTATTTATTTATTTGAGAGGAAGAGAAAAAGTACGAGCAGGGGGACTGTCAGAAAGAGGGAGAAGCAGACCCTTGCTAAGCGGGGAGCCCAACACGGGGCTCCATCCCAGAACTCTGGGTTCATGACCTGAGCTGAAGGCAGACGCTTCACCTATGGGGCCACCCAGATGACCCAACTTCTTGCATTTCTGTATACTGATGACACACTTTCGCCAATAGAAATTAAAAAAGCAATGCCATTTACAATTGCATCAAAAAAAAAAATCTAGGAATAAAAGTAACCAAAAATGAGAAAGACATAGTACACTCAACACATGGCAGAAAAGAAATGAAAAACACGTGTGTCGAGGGGGGCAGGATGTATGGGTCAAAGTTTTGGAGGGCAACACAAACAAATGGAAACTTACGTGATGCTCTGTAACTGGAAGAGTTAATTATGTGAACATGTCCTTCGTACCCAAAGCAATCGACAGATGTGATGAAATCCCTATCTGAATTCTAGCGGCATTATTGGAGGAAATAGAAAACAGTCCTCAAACTTGTATGGAATCACAAAAGACCCCAAATGCCCAAAGTAACCTGGAGAAAGAAAGGTGCAGTCAACACACTCCTGGATTTCAAGCTAGATTGCAAAGCTGTTGTCTTCAAAACAAGATGGTACTGGCATAAACACAGACACCAGGTCAGTGGAACAGAACAGAAAGCTCAGAAACTTACCGACACGTAGATGATCCTAACTTATGACACAGCAGCAGAAGATATACCATGAGGGAAGGACTGTCTCTTCAGTGAGCGGTAACAGGCAAACTGGACACTAAATGCAGAAGAATATAACTGGGTCACTTTCTTACACCACACACAAAATTTTTAATGGATGAATGATTTGAACATAAGACCTGAATCCATAAACCTCCAAGAAGACAAAGGTACTAAGTCTCTCGACATTAGTTTTGGCAAAGAGTCTTCAGATCGGACACCAAATGCAAAGGCAACAAAATAGATACTGAGAGCAGATTGGTAGGTGCCAGATTCGGAGATGGGGTGGTAGAAACGGGTGAATGTGGTCAAAGTCTCAATGTTTGAGTGAGAAAATCTGACAGTCATGAAATGTTCTGTTCAGCATGGAGACTAAAACTAACCCCGCCGCATGGGGAATAGGTTTCCATGCTCTTTGAAAGTACATGACTTCTGAGAAAACTTGCACAGCAGAAATGGTGTCAAGACGGAATGGCCATTAATTTACACGGAACAATTAGACAGTGTCCTCAGACTCCAAAATTCCTTCTCTTTGGCTTTTCTTAGGCCTCAGGACACAAGTTTCTGACGGAGGCCCAGCATAAATGAAGATAAAGCACAGCAGAGGCTCACAGACACAATTCAAAGTGCTGGTGGCTGGATGCAGAGAGCGGTTCCCAGCGGAAGGAGCTGGTTGGGGTGCACACCGCCTCTGTCGTGCTTCTCCCCAAAACAGATGCTGAACGCGATTGTCACTGTTCATCTTTTTTCATAAGAGGGAAATCCTCTTCATTTGTCTTCCTCTTACTGAAGCTGGGTAATAGTGTAGTTCTTTCAAGAAAGCCCAGTGTCTTACTGTGAACGTTTAAAAAGTGGGGGATTCTTGTACTTAAGCATTGCAGAGGGAGGAGATGTGAAAGCTTCTCCCAGACACAAACCTCGGCAGATCCACTGGGAAAGGCACCTTCCTCAGCATGCGGAACACGGACTACCTCCTACCCCCCGAGAAACCCTCTCCTTCCCCTCGATCAAGACAACCCACAACAGCTGGGAGTTACCCCAATTCCTCTGTTCTCCAGCTCCTAATAGCTAACCCATCAGCAAATCCTGTAAGCTCCATCTTCAAAATGGACCCAGAATAGGTCTAACCACTCCATCCAAGGCCACCTGTCTGGTCCACAGTGCCTGAGTTCCTGGAAAAACTTCGTCATTGACCTCCCTTGACATCTTCAACCCTCTGTCATCTGTTCTCAACACTGTTGCCAGGATGGCCCAGTGAAACAGGTTCTAATGGGGTTATAGCCCTGGAATGGCTTTCTGTCACCTCTCTGAGGTCATGTCCTAAGCTGTCTCCTGTGGCCACAGGGCCTTCTTGCTGCTCCTGGACATACCTGAAATTCTGCTGCCCCAGAGCCTTTGTACATGCTTTCCCTTCTGTTAAGAATGCTCTTGATGTGTTCTCACTCACCTTTTGAGAAGTCTGAATTGGAGTGACAGGAACAGAAGATGAGGCTGTGTGTTGGGTGAGGCTGGTGGCCCAGAAGAAGTTTCTCTGCCAGCTCGCCGCCTGTGCCTCCCTTGTCCTGAGCCAGGAACTTGCACACAGCCCTCACCTGTCACAACTCTCACCCAGGAGACCCACAGCCACCCCTGCCCACACCCTGCTGCAGAATGCATTCAGCTCTCCTCTGGGACCCCTGTCAGCTTTACCCAGATCTGGAACTCCCCTGTCTCCTGCAAAACTCCCAGATTCCCCCTCTGCTTCCAAAATCGCAAGGCTTTCATGAGAAAGCTATAATGCTAAGTAATGAAAGGTTCGCAACTGCTTTCCCTTTCTGTTACCTCCCTCTCCACCTTCTTTCCTACCTGTGCAAACTGTAACATATCAGTGGAAGATGAACATGCTCTGAGACCTGAATCTTTCATTGCAGCATTCTGAGGACTCCTTATGTGATAAGAAACTAGTGTATCCTACAACAGGGTGTTTTACAACTCTCATCTATAGAATAGTACAGCCCAATTCACTACAATTTTACCTCACTCTTCATGAAGCAGAACACTTTTTCCTTTCTTCTTTTACTTAAATTCCAGTTAGTTCACATGCCATGGAATATTCGCTTCAGGGGTAGGATTTAGTGATTCCTCACCTGCATACAGTACCCGGTGCTCATCACAAGTGCCCTCCTTAATACCCCTCACCCATTTAACTCATCCTCCACGCCCCTGTCCTGCAGCAACACTCAGTTATTCTCCAATGTTGAGTCTATTTCCTTGTTTCCTCTCTCATCACGCCTCCACTCTGTTCATCTGTTTTCTTTCTGAAATTCCACAAGTGTGAGAGCATAGGATATTTGTCTTTCCTCAATGATTTTGCTTAGCCCAATAAACTCTAGGTCCATGCACATCCTTGCAAATGGTAAGATTTCATTCTTTTTGAAGCTGGGTCATATTCCATTATATATATGTATCCCACATCTGCTTTATCCATTCATCAGTGCATGGACGTTGGGATTCTCTCCATAGTTTGTCTACTGTGGACATTGCTGCTATAAACATCATGGTGCATGGACCCCCTTCGAATCCGCATTTTTGTATCCTTTGGGTAAATACCTAGGAGAGCAATTGCTGGATCATGCGGTTGTTCAATGTTTAACTTTTTGAGGAACACCCACACTGTTTCCCAGACTGGCTGCACCACTTTGCATTCCCACCAACTGAATGGGAGGGTTCCCCTTTAAGCAGAACATAATCTGCCTGCAATTTCATAAGAGGAAACAAAACTTCTGGGAGATGCACCCAGGGTCAGGCAAGCAGTTGCAGACTTCACCCCAAGGCTCTTGACGCCAAGCCCCTTGCAGTCACCAGCATGCCACTATCCAAAAGAATTCCCAGACTCTCCTTCTGACTCCACCACCAAAGAAACTACAGAGAGAATATGGCACCTCAAAATATCGAGATAATACATTTAGTAAAACTAGAAAGTGAAGCTCAACTTTTAAACAGGAACAGGCCGCTTTGGATAATTTTCAATTTCCCCTCCACCCTAATTTTAACTCTTCTGATGAATAAACTAATCAATGATGAAACATCACCTTTGTCAAATGACATCATCCAAGTCTGTATCAGATGAAAAAAAAGCCACCTAACTCTAGATGCTGGCCACTCAACCATATCTTAGGCCCAATTGAATAAACACTGTTAGATGAAGGAACAAATTAGATGTTACAAACAGGCACAGAGTGAATCTCACCTTCCCTTTCTAATAAAAGAGGGTTCCTAGGAAACAGATGGTCAAAATACATATGTAAGCAATAAATGGACAGAGAAATTGTGATCCCCTGCAAAGTTCTACCTGCAGGGAAACTAAGTAATTCTTGCACCAAACCCAGAATGCTGACAGCTACTTCAATTTTACTTTGTGGCTCAACTAGAGAAAAGAGAAAAGCCCAGGAGGTTTTGGGATAATGAGAGGTTTTACCTCCAGCCCTGAGATAGATAGGACATTTTGCCAAACATACCTGTGCTTTCTCTGAACACTGGCGTCCTGTGACAAGCTGCCTCGCTGACTCAGATGCTGACATTCAAAACCTCGGGTGTCTTGGAGCCAGAGCAGAGAAGTGCTGTCAGCTGGGGAGAAGAAGGCACCTCTGACCTAAAGCCTGCACACCTGCTTTGTTTTCTGGGCGAAGGGGCAACACATACTTGTTTTTTAGCAGTAATTATCTTCATTCTCAATAGACCAATGACCTTGCCTTTTCTAGAAAGCAGACTTACTCTTCTAAAGAAACCCTCAATTTGTCTATTCCCAATGCAACTTGATTGGGGTCTGGTTTATGCCCACCTCCAGGCCCCCACCTGGAGGATTTTCCTGCATGATCCTAATAGTCAATTACCACTAACCCGGGGGCACACGGGGCATAATGCTGAAGTTGGGGGATGGCTCTGGGGCATGCTACTGCCACACCTGTGCCTGGGGACCAGGGCACACCCTGCTGAACTCAGGGTACTGTTCAAGATGCATCACCTGCACTGTGTCTTTGAACTGAATGTGGGGATTGTGTGAGGTCCTTACCCGCACTCTTCCAGGGGAACAGGGGAAACCCTGAAATTCTGCAACCCATCCCACAAAAGCGCAGGTAAGTGGGAGCCCTGGAATTCACGGGTATGGGGAATAAGGTCAGTTGAGGACATGGGGCAGAAGAGACTTTAAAGGGAAAAAGAAAACTCACCTGAGTCCCCACAATGAACCCTCTCCATGTGCCCTTCCAGAACCCTGCCTCCCACCTGGGGCGCACCCTAACCCCAGACCCCCACCCCAGTGCACGCTGCTCACTCATCAGCAGGGATCTCCACAGGGCAACTCTCTCTCTCTCTCAGTGCCCCTTCTTCTGCCCCAAGTCTGCAACCCACTGCAAATCTGGGACTGCCCACAGAGACATAGCTCCGTCCCCAAGCGGTGAATGGTTGGGGAGGGTGGTACCTGAGCCCCTTGGATGCTGGGCAACCTGCCCTCAAGCCCCTGGAACCCTGAAAGTGCAGGGGGCCCAAGAGGTGCCTCCTCGACCCAACACCCGGCACAGGCATGGGTGGGGTCGTGGGCCGGGCCCCCCCCCACACTTGGCCCCTCCAGGGACCCCTCTAGTTGCAGACCACCCTCAGAGTCCTGCCCCTTCCCTTTCTGCACCAGCCCTCCCTGCTGGGGTGTGCCTGGTTCTGGGCAAAGCTCCCAGACCCTCCAAGGCTTGGGCTTTAGGAAATGCAATGTTTTTATGCATTTTCAGTATGTACATGTCAGTATGACTTTAATCTTATGGGAGCCAAAGAGATTCTTTATTTTTTCTTATCTTCATGTTGGCATTTTAGTTATTGTTTTCTTCTCGAAGCAGATGTACAACATGTGCTTGGGGCAGAAATAGGGCCCATGCTTTCAGGTTTTGCCCAGTCATTTTGAGCCGGGTAAAATGTTAAAGGATAGCTTCCCTGGGAGCCCAGGATCAGGGCCCACAGATGATATAAGATAAAAATTACTTTTATCATTATAATTACTCCTAAATGGAGGAATTTGAGACAAAAGCACCTTCACAAGAGTACCAAGAAATCAAAATGTTGCCCACAGAAGGCTGCCTGCTCTAGGGTCAGCACAGGTAACAGAAGTGTTCACAGTCTCTGGACTCCTGCCCTTCTCTTGCCCAAATCTCTAAAGCACACAGAACACTTAAAATCAGAATTGTAGAACTGCTAGACACCTTAGAGATGTCTGGCACCATTCCCTTGGACTGCAGAATAAAACACAGTAGCTCGTTGTCACAAACTAATTTCAACATGAAGTGCCCCCTGGATGCCCTACGTTCTTTCTCTGCAAATGTTGACTAATGTAAGTCACAGTCATACCATTTAAAAACTACGATGGCTGGGAAGTCATCGTAGGTAAGGGAATATTTTAGTCATGTTTATAAGCATTGGCTCACTTTGTAGAACAGGCTGAGCTGAGTGTTTTTAAATACCATTTCAGGTACAAGAGAGGAGTTAAGATGGCGGAGGAGTAGGAGACCCCTTTTTCAGCAGGTCCCCTGAGTTGAGCTAGATAGGTACCAGACCAGCCTAAACAACCACGGAATCAGCCTGAGAGGCAGGAAGATATATCTGGATCTCTACAAATGAACATCTCCAGCGCTGAGTATTGAGGTATGAAGCGGGGAGCCTTGAAACCGGGCACAGATATCAGAAGATAAACGTAAGTGGGGGGAGCCGCCGTGTTCTGGCGCCCGGAAGCAGCAGCCACCTGCACCAGGGAGCGGGCGGACTCATGGATGGCACACGGGAGAGAGCGGACTGAGACGGGTGAGCCCAGAGCACGCGCCACCAGGCTTCTCCTGGAACACCGGAATCCCGGTGTGTTCACCAGGCATAGACTGAGACCAGGAGACCCGGGAGCCCACGGGGCGGCTGACGGCTGGCAGGCCACTTGCACAGGGGAGCTGGCGGACTTGCGGTAGGCACCTGCGAAACAGCAGACTGAGACCCTGAACCAGGTGCAGGAGCCACCAGGCTTCTCATGGAACTCTGGAATCCCGGTGTGCTCAGGGGATCCAGACTGAGACCAGGAGATTCCAGAGAGAGATCAGGTCTTCTGGTGGCTGGAAGCATTAGAAACACAAAGGACAGAGATGCACTAGCCCCGGAATTGAGGCCAGGGACACCAGGTGTGGGGCGCACATCCCAGGATGCTACAGGGTTAAGCAGCACCAACAGTAATGGAGTTAAAGTGGCCAGAACAAGGGTGGAGAACGGGCCGCATTCCCTCTGTGCTGTGACAATTCAGCCTTGCTGCTCTGACTCTCAGAAGAGGCACAGCAGATCACCAGAGAAAGCCGCCAGGGAACAAAAGCCTGGAAATACTGGCCCAGAGCATGCCCACCCCCATTCACCCTTGCAGGGGACACGGAAACTCTACCCAAACAGGGTTGCCTGAGTACGGGCATGGCAAAATACAAACTCTTAACAATAGAGAACAAATGGATGGTTACCAGAGAGGAGGTGGATAGAGGGATGAGTGAAATAGATGAAGCAGATTAAGAGGACGCTTTTCTTGATGACCACTGAATAATATATAGAATTACTGAATCACTCTATTGTACACCTGAAACGAATGTAACACTGTATGTTAGCTCTAATGGAATTAAAATAAATTTTTAAAAAGATTTTTCTTTCAGGAACCTCTTTGAAAAAGCTTTTCCTGTGCACTGTGCATAAGCCCTACTTGGGAGGACTCACTCTACAATAATTATTCACTCTATGCCTTGAATTCAGATTTCACTGAGTTCTTACCGGGGATCCCAGCCCACGGGAGCCATGGTCCTTTTCTGTCCAGGCTCAGCACCTATGCATTCAAGATTGGAAGTAGAGACACATGTCACTTCACAGTCCAGAAAGCTATTATTGTTTCTGTTACATTGTGAGAGAGTCGCAGACTTAGGGACATTTTTCAGAGCAGGTGTATTATGAATCCTGGATCTCTACTTCAATGTTCATTGCCTGGATCCATTTGGCTAACAGGTTCCCTGTGGATGGGCTTGCTTCCAAGCACATACATGGAAGATGCAAAGGTGGGTGGGCTTGGTGCGGGACAGGCAGAAGATCAAAAACAGACAAGGGTCCGAACCCTCCCCTGATCCAGGAACTGCTACGGGAGAGTGTACAGGAGGTAGAATACATGAGAAACTCCATGGTCACCAGCTGAACACAGGAGGCACAGGTCAAGGGATCTGGAGATGCAGGGGTTGAAAGCTGCTCTGAGCTACCTCTGGGAGGAAGGGAGGGAAGGAACGAGGAGACACTGCCTGCCCCTGGCCCATGCCAGCTGCCCACCTCTCCAACACGCATCTGTCTACACAGCTGACACAGCCTGGGCTCAGGATGGGCTGGCTCGTGTCCCTCAATCCTCAGTGGGACAGCTGGCCCCAGGGCTCAGAGACATGCTGAGGGAGATGAGAGGGAAAGCTGCCCCACCCAGGTCAGCCCCTCCTTGAGCAGACAGCCCTTCAGAACTGCTAAAAAAAAAAAAAACAGCAACCCACTAACGGGGTTGAAAGACATGCCATGGATGAACTAAGGCATAGAGATATGTAAAATAACATTCATTTTTAAGTTCAGAGCTGTCAGCTCAGGAAGTGGGGAGAGCTTCCCTGAGGAAGACTGAGGGGAGGGCAGGCCATGCTGAAAAGGGAGACATGGCTCTCCTGATTGGGGACCTGCAGCCCCCTTTCAGGGCAGGGCATCATCCTCTTATCACACGAGATCCATGGAAGTGTTCCATCAGGGCCAGTTGTTTGTCTCGAGAAGGCCACCCTGGCATCGGACTGCACAGGGCACCAGGGACGAGGGCCAGATGGAGGACGGACAATACCCTGGAGGCCATGGGGCAAGAGCAGAGGCACATGACCTTAAAGATGATGATGAAAAGCAGGAGGTGGCAGCATGGAGCCGGCCCAAAAGTGCCATGGGAGCAGTGCCCACAGCTACACTGACTGGGTGCCTTCTGTGCCCGGTGTGGCTGACTTCAGTGGGATCCAGACTAGTCCTGACCACAAGTCTAGGAAGTGTGCACCACCCCCGGCCTCCTCTCCCCTTGCAGCTGCTAGGAATCACGGTCACAGACCCTGGTCAGCTTTTGTGGAAACCAAGCAGTGGCTCCCCTGCACGCTGCACCTCTGGTCGTGGTCCATTGCGACCCTCGTGCCTGGCCAGAGAATGATGTCTACCTGTCTCCACACAAATCCACAGACAGGAGGGTGTCCCTGAATTCCACAGCACCTAATGAGACAGATCCACAGAACCCAACACCCAGTGGGTCATTCGGGACCTCACCTATGGTCATGGAGCTCACCATACCCTATTTCTGTCACTTCCCACAGAAAGCCTGTTTCTGATCCCCCACAATACCATACATCCTGGTTGCTGACCTGGGGTCATGCCATGAACCCACATGGCACCTTTCTTTAAGAGAAGGCTATGCCTACACCTCCTAGAAAATATTCCTAATGAAGTACAAGTCCATCAGGACTATGGTGTGAATGGTAGCACACAGCCTGCATGGTAGTAGTCAGTAATTCTAACAAGGGTTAACCCCACCCCCGTCTCACAAAACCTTCCTCCGTCCCCAAGGAACTCATGGTCTGCCCTCAGAAAACCCTCCAGGAAACAAACTTTTCATCTGAATGCTCTCTTCACCTTCTGCTTCAAATCTTGTCCAACCACAATGATATGAAACTAGAAATCAGTCTCAAGAAAAAAATGGGACAGTCAAAAATAGGTGGAGATTGGGGGGCCTGGGTGGATCAGTTGTTAAGGATCTGCCTTCAGCTCAGGTCCTGATCCCAGGATCCTGGGATTTAGCCTGGAATCAGGCTCCTTGCTCAATCGGAAGCCCGCTTCTCCCTCTCCCGCCCCCCTGCTTGCGATCCCTCTCTCCTGTCTCACTCTCTGTCAGATACTTAAATAATCTTAAAAAAATATGTGGAGATTTAACAACATGCTACTGAACAACCAACAGTCAAAGAAAAAATCAAAAAAGATTTTAGAAGTATCTTGACACTGATGAAAAAGACAACTTACAAAAACTTATGGGATGCAGCAAAAGTAGCTCTATGGGGGACATTCATAGAAATTCAAGTCTTCGTCATTCCATGAGAATGGTCTCCAATAAACAACCTGATTTATGTGGTAAAGAACTAGAAAATAAAACAACAAACAAAGACCCAAATTAGTAGAAATAAGGAAATAACAAAAAGGAATGCATAAATAAATCCAACAGAGACTAAAAAGACCAAAAAAACAAAAACAATGAAGATGACAGCTACCTTTTTTGGAAAGATAAACAAAACTGACAAACTTAGCTAGACTCACCAAGAAAGACAGAGGACTCGAATACAATCAGGAAAATAAGATAATGGATTCCTGTATCATATCAAAATCAAAAGAACTCTTCAAACTTGGACACAACAACTTCTTGCAAGCCACGTCTCTAAAGGCAAAGGAAATAAAAGCAAAAATGAACTATTGGCACTCACCAAGATAAAAAGCTTCTGCAGGGCAAAGCAAACGATCAACAAAACAAAAAGGCAACCTATGGAATCGAAGAAGATATCTGCAAATGATATTACAGATAAAGGGCTGGTATCCAAGATCTATAAAGAACTCCTCAAACTCGACACCCAAAAAATGGGCAGAATACAAAAAGAGATACTTCTCCAGAGAAGACATACAAATGGCCAACAGACACATGAAAAAATGCTCCACATCACTTGCCATCAGGGAAATACAAATCAAAACGACAATGAGATACAACCTTACACCAGTTAAAATGGTTAAAATTAAAAAGGCAGGGGGCACCTGGGTGTCACAGTGGTTAAGCGTCTGCCTTTGGCTCAGGGTGTGATTCTGGCATTATGGGATCGAGCCCCACATCAGGCTCCTCCGCTATGAGCCTGCTTCTTCCTCTCCCACTCCCCCTGCTTGTATTGCCCCTCTCGCTGGCTTTCTCTATCTCTGTGGAATAAATAAATAAAATATTGAAAAGAAAATTAACAAGACAGGAAATTACAAAAAGTCAGAGAGGATGTGGAGAAAGGGGAGCCCTCTTACACTACTCGTGAAAATTCAACCTGATACAGCCACTTTTGAAAACAATATGGAGGTTCCTCAAGACATTAAACACAGAGCTATCCTACGACCCACCAATTGCACCACTGGGTATTTACCCCATAGACACAGAGTAATGAAAAAAGGGGCACCTGTATCTCAAAGTTCATAGCAGCAATGTCCATAAGAGCCAAACTGTGGAAGGAGCCAAGATGTCCTTCAGCCGATGAATGGACAAAGAAGATGTGGTTCATCTATACAATGGAATATTACTCAGTCATCAGAAAGGATGAATACCCCCCATTTGCACCAACGTAGATGGACCAGGAGTGGATTATCCTAAGTGAAATTAAGTCAAGCAGAGAAAGACAATTATCATAAGGTTTGACTCCTATGTGGAATGGAAGGAATAGCATGGAGGACATTAGAAGAAGGAAGGGAAAAGTGAAGGGGGGGATTGAGAGGGGGAGATGAACCATGAGAGACTACTGACACTGGGAAACAAACTGAAGGTAGCAGAAACGGAGGGTAGGGGAATGCGTTATCCTGGTGTTGGTTATAAAGGAGGGCACGTGTCATAACGAGCACTAGGTGTTATATGCAAATAATGAATCATCGAACACTTCATCAAAAACAAATGAAGTACTGTAGGGTGACTAACATCATTTTGAAAACAGAGAAAGATATGAAATCCATACAGGAAAACTGTCACTATTTGCAAATGACATGAAATCCCGAAAAATTCCACAAAAAAGCAGTTAGTTTAAACAAATTGAAGAACGCTGCAGGATATAAAGTCAATATACAGAGACCTGTTGTCTTTTTTTCAGATTTTATTTATTTATTTGAGAGGAAGAGAAAAAGCAGGAGCAGGGGGAGTGTCAGAAAGAGGGAGAAGCAGACCCTCGCTAAGCGGGGAGCACAACACGGGGCTCGATCCCCGAACTATGGGATCATGACCTGAGCTGAAGGCAGACGCTTCACCTATGGGGCCACCCAGATGAACCAACTTCTTTCATTTCTGTATACTGATGACACACTTTCGCAAAGAGAAATTAAAAGCAATGCCATTTACAATTGCATCAAAAAAAATCTAGGAATAAAAGTAACCAAAAATGAGAAAGACATAGTACACTCAACACATGGCAGAAATGAAATGAAAAACATGTGTGTCGAGGGGGGCAGAATGTATGGGTCAAAGATTTGGAAGGCAACACAAACAAATGGACGCTTACGCCATGCTCCTTAACTGGAAGAGTTAATTATGTGAACATGTCCATCGTACCCAAAGGAATCAACAGATGTGATGAAATCCCTATCTGAATTCCAGTGGCATTATTCAAGCAAATAGAAAACAGTCCTCGAACTTGTATGGAATCACAGAAGACCCCAAATACGCAAAGCAACATGGAGAAAGAAAGGTGCAGTCAACACACTCCTGGATTTCAAGTTAGGTTATACAGCTGTTGTCATCAAAACAGGATGATACTGGCATAAACACAGACACCAGGTCAGTGGAACAGAACAGAAAGCTCAGAAACTTACCCACACGTAGATGATCCTAACTTACGACACAGAGGCAGAAGATATGCCATGAGGGAAGGACTGTCTCTTCAGTGAGCAGTAACAGGCAAACTGGACACTAAATGCAGAAGAATATAACTGGGTCACTTTCTGACACCACACACAAAATTTTTAATGGATGAATGATTTGAAAATAAGACCTGAATCCATAAACCTCCAAGAAGACACAGGTAGTAAGTCTCTCGACATTGTTTTTGGCAAAGAGTCTTCAGATCAGACACCAAATGCAAAGGCAACAGAAGCAAAAATAGACAAGTGGAACAACATCAAACTGAAATCTTCCACACGGCAAAAGACACCAGCAAAAACTTAAAAGGCCACTGACCCAATAAGAAAAAATATCTGCGAATCATATGTGTGAGAAGAGGCTAATATCCAAAATACACACAACACTCATACAAATCAAAAGAAACAAAAAAAAAAAAAACTGTATAAAAAATGGGGGGAATATGTGAATAGATACTTTCCAAAGATGGCACACAGGTGCCAACAGACAGAAAAAGTTGTTCGACATCACTAAATATCGTCAGGGAAACATCAGTCAAACCCACAATCGGCTATCCTCTCACAACTGTTGGAAAACCAATTGTCCAGAGACAGACACCAGGTGGGGTCAAGGGTGTGCAGACGAGGAGACACTGTGCACTGTTGGTGGAAATGGAAATTGGTGCAGCCACTGTGACAAACGGTATGGAGGTTCCTGAAAAATTTAATGCAACTACCACATGACCCAGTAATGGATCTACTGAGTATTGATTCGGAGAACACAATAATACTGCCTCAAAAAGACAGATGCACTCCCACTTTCACTGCAGCATTATTCACAAGAACTAGACATGGAAACACAGACCTTGGGGGCCTTATGCCAAGTAACTCAGACACAGAAAGACCAATACCAGATGTTCTCATGTACATTCCAAGTGGAATAACAAATACTGAATGCATAGATACTGAGAGCAGATTGGTAGGTGCCAGATTCGGGGATGGGGTGGTAGAAACGGCTGAAGGTGTTCAAAGTCTCAATGTTTGAGTGAGAAAATCCGACAGTCATGAAATGTTCTGTCCAGCATGGAGACTAAAACTAACCCCGCAGCATGGGGTATAGGTTTCCCTGCTCTTTGAAAGTACAGGGCTTCTGAGAAACCTTGCACATCAGAAATGGTGTCAAGAAGGAATGGCCATTAATTTACATGGAACAATTAGACAGTGTGCTCAGACTCCAAAATTCCTTCTTTTTGGCTTTTCGTAGGCCTCAGGACACAAGTTTCTAACGGAGGCCCAGCATAAATGAAGATAAAGCACAACAGAGGCTCACAGACACAATTCAAAGTGCTGGTGTCTGGATGCGGAGAGTGGTTCCCAGCGGAAGGAGCTGGTTGGGGTGCACGCCGCCTCTGTCGTGCTTCTCCCCAAAACAGATGCTGAACGCGATTGTCACTGTTCATCTTTTTTCATAAGAGGGAAATCCTCTTCAGGTATCTTCCTCTTACTGAAGCTGGGTAATAACATAGTTCTTTCAAGAAACCCCAGTGTCTTACTGTGAAAGTTTAAAAAGTGGGGGATTCTTGTACTTGAGCATTGCTGAGGGAGGAGATGTGAAAGGTTCTCCCACACACAAACCTCAGCAGATCCACCGGGAAAGGCACCTTCCTCAGCATGCGGAACACGGACTACCTCCTACCCCCTGAGAAACCCTCTCCTTCCCCTCGATCAGGACAACCCACAACAGCTGGGATTTACCCCAATTCCTCCGTTCTCCTGCTCCTAATAGCTAACCCATCAGCAAGTCCTGCGAGCTCCATCTTCAAAATGGACCCAGAATAGGTCTAACCACTCCATCCAAGGCCACCTGTCTGGTTCACAGTGCCTGAGATCCTGGAAAAGTTTCGTCATTGGCCTGCCTTGCCATCTTCAACGCTCTGTCATCTGTTCTCAACACTGTAGCCAGGATGGCCCAGTGAAGCAGGGTCTCATGGGGTTATAGCCCTGGAATGGCTTTAAGTTACCTCTCTGAGGTCATGTCCTAAGCTGTATCCTGTGGCCACATGGCCATCTTGCTTCTCCTGGACATACCTGAAATTCTCCTGCCCCAGAGCCTTTGCACATGCTTTCCCTTCAAGAATGCTCTTGATGTGTTCTCACTCACCTTCGGAGAAGTCTGAATTGGACTGACAGGGACAGAAGATGAGGCTGTGTGTGTTGGGTGAAGCTGGTGGCTCAGAAGAAGGTTCTCTGCCAGCTCTCCGCCTGTGCCTCCCTTGTCCTCAGCCAGGAACTTGCACACAGCCCTCACCTGTCACAACTCTCACCCAGGAGACCCACAACCACCCCTGGAGCCCACCCTGCCCACACCCTGCTGCAGAATGCATTCAGCTCTCCTCTGGGACCCCTGTTAGCTTTACCCAGACATGGAACTCCCCCATCTCCTGAAAAGCTCCCGCATTCCTCCTCTTCTTCCAATATCACACTGGCTCAAGACTTTCATGAGAAAGCTTTAACGCTAGCTAATGAAAGGTTCACACCATTTTCCCCTTCTGTAGCCTTTCTCTCCACCTTCTTTCCTACCTGTGCAAACTGTAACATATCAGTGGAACATGAACATGCTCTGAGATCTGAATCTTTCATTGCAGCTTTCTGAGGACTCCTTATGTGATAAGAAGCTAGTGTATATTACAACAGGGTGTTTTACAACTCTCATCTATAGAATAGTACAGCCCAATTCACTACAATTTTACCTCACTCTTCATGAAGCAGAACATTTTTTCCTTTCTTCTTTTACTTAAATTCCAGTTAGTTCACATGCCATGGAATATTCACTTCAGGGGTAGGATTTAGTGATTCCTCACCTGCATACAGAACCCGGTGCTCATCACAAGAGCCCTCCTTAATGCCCCTCACCCATTTAACTCTTCCCCCCACGCCCCTGTCCTGCAGCAACACTCAGTTTGTTCTCCAAGGTTGAGTCTATTTCCTTGTTTGCCTCTCTCATCACCCCTCCACTCTGTTCATCTGTTTTCTTTCTGAAATTCCACAAGCATGAGCGCATAGGATATTTGTCTTTCCTCACTGATTTTGCTTAGCTTAATACACTCTAGATCCATGTACATCCTTGCAAATGGTAAGATTTCATTCTTTTTGAAGCTGGGTCATATTCCATTATATATATGTATCCCACTTCTGCTTTATCCATTCATCAGTGCATGGACGTTGGGATTCTCTCCATAGTTTGTCTACTGTGGACATTGCTGCTATAAACATCATGGTGCATGTTCCCCCTTTGAATCTGCATTTTTGTATCCTTTGGGTAAATATCTAGGAGAGCAATTGCTGGATCATGGGGTTGTTCAATGTTTAACTTTTTGAGGAACCCCCCACTGTTTCCCAGACTGGCTGCACCACTTTGCATTCCCACCAACAGGATGGGAGGGTTCCCCTTTAAGCAGAACATTATCTGCCGGCAATTTCATAAGAGGAAACAAAACCTCTGGGAGATGCACCCAGGGTCAGGCAAGCAGTTGCAGAATTCACCCCAAGGCTCCTGACGCCAAGCCCCTTGAAGCCACCAGCATGCCACTATCCAAAAGAATTCCCAGACTCTCCTTCTGACTCCACCACCAAAGAAACTACAGAGAGAATATGGCACCTCAAAATATCGAGATAATACATTTAGTAAAACTAGAAAGTGAAGCTCAACTTTTAAACAGGAACAGGCCGCTTTGGATAATTTTCATTTTTCCCTCCACCCTAATTTTAACTCTTTTGATGAATAGACTAATCAATGATGAAACATCACCTTTGTCAAATGACATCATCCTAGTCTGTATCAGATGAAAAAAGCCACCTAACTCTAGATGCTGGTCACTCAACCATATCGTAGGCTCAATTGAATAAACACTGTTAGATGAAGGAACAAATTGATGTTACAAACAGGCACGGAGTGAACCTCAGCTCCCCTTTCTAATAAAAGAAAGTTCCTAGGAAACAGTTGGTCAAAATACATTTGTAAGCAATAAATGGACAGAGAAATTGTGATCCCCTGCAAAGTTCTACCAGCAGGGAAACTATGTAATTATTACACCAAACCCAGAATGCTGACAGCTACTTCAATTTTACTTTGTGGCTCAACTAGAGAAAAGAGAAAAGCCCAGGAGGTTTTGGGATAATGAGAGGTTTTACCTCCAGCCCTGACATAGATAGGACATTTTGCCAAACATACCTGTCCTTTCTCTGAACACTGGCGTCCTGTGACAAGCTGCCTCGCTGACTCAGATGCTGACGTTCACTACCTCAGGCGTCTTGGAGTCAGAGCAGAGAAGTGTTGTTAGCTGTGGAGAAGAAGGCACCTCTGACCTAAAGCCTGCACACCTGCTTCGGTTTCTGGGCGAAGGGGCAACACATACTTGTTGTTTAGCAGTAATTATCTTCATTCTCAATAGACCAATGACCTTGCCTTTTCTAGAAAGCAGACTTACTCTTCTAAAGAAACCCTCAATTCGTCTATTCCCAATGCAACTAGAGTGGAACATTTATTTCTCACTTAAATAGAAAACACTGTTATTGTCGACATTGTGTGAATGAACTTTTAAAAACATTTTAGAGAGAAAGGAAGAGACCTTTATTCAAACCCAAGTCAGAATAGCTGCCTGAGAGACACAATCTTCACCAAGAAGGGAGTGCTCCGGGAAAGGAACATTTGGGGCAGGCTTATATATTTTTTTCTGTTTTGTTTTACGTACAGAGTTACACACCACAATGAGGATCTTCTTAGATTCCAGAAAGTGACAGACTCTTTCTTATGTTTTCAGTATGTACATGTCAGTATGACTTTAATCTTATGGGAGCCAAAGAGGTTCTTTATTTTTTCTTATTTTCTTGTTGGCATTTTTGGTTATTGTTTTCTTCTGGAAGCAGATATACAACATGTGCTTGGGGCAGAAACAGGGCCCATGCTTTGAGGTTTTGCCAGGTCATTTTGAGCCGGGTAAAATGTTAAAGCATAGCTTCCCTGGGAGCCCAGGATCAGGGCCCACAGATGATATAAGATAAAAATTACTTTCATCATTATAATTTCTCCTAAATGGAGGAATTTGAGACAAAAGCACCTTTCACAAGAGTACCAAGAAATCAAAATGATGCCCACAGAATGCTACCTGCTCCATGGTCACCACAGGTAACAGAAGTGTTCACAGTCTCTGGACTCCTGCCCTTCTCCTGCCCAAATCTCTGAAGCACACAGACCACTTAAAATCAGAATTGTAGAACTGCTAGACACCTTAGAGATGTCTGACACCATTCTCTTGGACTGCAGAATAAAACACAGTAGCTCGTTGTCACAAACTAATTTCAACATGAAGTGCCCCCTGGATGCACTAAGTTCTTTCTCTGCAAATGTTGACTAATGTAAGTGACAGTCATACCATATAAACACTACGATGGCTGGGAAGTCATCGTAGGTAAGGGAATATTTTAGCCATGTTTATAAGCATTGGCTCACTTTG
This sequence comes from Ursus americanus, assembly GCF_024610735.1. Classification (NCBI taxonomy): domain Eukaryota; kingdom Metazoa; phylum Chordata; class Mammalia; order Carnivora; family Ursidae; genus Ursus; species Ursus americanus. Next base: position 318,185 of record NW_028273698.1, on the reverse strand, counting down.
TAAAAGAGGCTGAGCTGAGTATTTTTAAATACTATTTCAGACCTGTTTTACAGCACCCTCTGAACATACCAGAGCCTGAATGGACTAAAAAAGATAGTTGGTTTCAGTAACGTTAATACCAGAAAAATATTATACTGTCTGTATTCCTAAGGATCTTTGAGTATCTTACCCAGAGGTCCTCCACTGAGATAATGACCTTAATGATCACCATGGGCAGAGGTGAAAAGGCCAGCTGAATTCGTTCCACTTGTCCACATGACAAGAAAATCCTGATACTTGATAGTTTTCCAGATAGAGAAGACCAGAGATAAGAGGGAAATCGTACCCTGTATGGAACAACAAGGGATTTGGAGTCAATTTGTGGATCCCACTTAGGTTTCTGACACTAAAATCCTCTGTGACTCATATCATCTGAGTCCCTGTCTAACCACCTGACAATGTGCCTAAAAATATCTACACCCTAGTTGAGAAGTTTAAGAGGCAGAATGTTACAAAGAGCCAGTATGATGTCTCTCAAGAACAGGTGCTCAGGAAGCCATAATTGCTATTGGGTCTATTTCTTTTCTAGAAGAAAGAACACATGTTGAATCCATATTTCTAATAGATGACTCACCAGATGATTTTCAAACCTGAAGGAAGGCCAAGAAGTCGCTCTTGTGTCATATTTCAATCAGAAATCATGTTGTTGGACTGGTGAGGGTGATACGATAGCAACGTCATCACTAAGAGTGGGGAGCTTCTAATTTCCATACGGCCATGGTGACCCCCTTAGCTCAGAGCCACCAGAAAGGGCAGCTGGGGAGTGGGCACCATCATCAGTATGAGTGGGGAGCTTCCCATTTCCGTATGGCCATGTTGACCCCCTTAGCTCAGGGCCACCAGAAAGGACAGCTGAGGGGGACCACAGGCCAAGGCTGCCAGGTGTGGCTGGGGCAGGCAGAACTCTGACTTAAGGCTCTGACTTAAGGCTCAACTCCTGGTTATATATATATATATATATAACTCTAGGTTATTATAATGCTCTTCACAAAGAAAGTGCCATTATGTGTGAGCCCTCATGTAGAAAAGGTTCAGAATTTCCATTGAGATTCCCTCTCTGACCTTTAGGATATGTAGCAAAGTTCCATTTAATTTTTAAACATTGAAGGACTTCCTGGTTTTCTTTTCGCTATGACTGTGGCTCAATTCCCCTGTGGTCTAAGAATAGAATCTAGTTAATTTCAGGGTTTAACATTTGTAGACATGATTCGTGAACCCACCTATCATCTACTTGGGTAAAGAGTCTATGACCACTTGAAAATAATGTATTCTGCACTTATTATGGAATGTTCCCTATATGTCAATTAGTTCACATTTTTACCAATGTTTTGTCTGCTTTTTCTGTCAGATATTGAGAAAGGTATATTAAAATCTTCAAACAATGCTGCTCTATTCAACGTGGCATTGGAGAATCTACCAGTGTTTTAAGGCAAGAGAAACAAAAAGTATAAGAATTGAGGGGATAATTGTGACTATTCACAGATAATACGATTGTGTACATAGAAAATCCAAAACAGTCTATAAATACCCTATTAGAATTAAAAATGCAATTTATAATAATAATAATAATAATAATAATAATAATAATAAAGAGGTTTCCTAGGAAACAGATGGTGAAAATACATATGTAAGCAATAAATGGACAGAGAAATTGGATTGTAGCTTCCCATTGGACAGTTTCTGAAAGAAAACGTAGAAGCTGTCATTCTTGGGGTAGGACATAGGGTGCACTAACTATTTAAAAGAATTCAGTGGGACTTCATAAAAATGTGACATTTGTAAGCAATAAATGGACAGAGAAAATGGATTGTAGCTTCCCATGGGACATTTTCTGAAAGAAAACGTAGAACCTGTCAATCTTGGGGTAGGACATAGGATGCACTAACCATTTAAAAGAATTCAGTGGGACTTCATAAAAATGTGACATTTCTCCTTATCTTATGACCGTAAGAAAATGAAAAAGTGAACCGCAGGCTGAGAAGTAAAGATTTGCAATACACACACTGACAAAGACTTGTCAATAAAGAATTCCTGCTCATCAACCATAAAAAGTCTATTTATAAATGAATACTTCACAAAAGATTGACTGATGGCCAATAAGAACAGGAAAGGGTGCTCTACAGTATTATTTTCAGGAACAGCAAGGCCTTTCCTAAAATGAAAACATACACACAAACCAGTATTCCCTAGATGGATAACGTTCTTATTTCTGATGTCAGCTTGAAGAACAGACAAGCATCAAAGTGATGGAATTCCTGACACTCAGAGGACGGACAATTGACCTCAAACTACAGTACAATTTCTAGGCATCATTCGGTCCTCTGAAGGCAGACAACCACACCCCTTCCTACACCACACAGGTTGCTTCCCAACCCCTACCATAAACGAAGAAGATGAGAAACAGATAGGACTAGTAGGAAATAGCAAAAATCACATGTGGGGATTATCCTGAAACACACTGATCACATAACTAGTGTAAGGAAGTGTAGGGAACTGACAAGGACAGAGACTCAAGAGGTACTTCTTTGGGAAATGCTGTCTGAAATCCTCACACGTTGGTACCTGCTAATGAGGGCTCTGAGCATACCCTAGGGTTTGCTCAGAAGGGTCTGCAACACCATCGCTGAGGACTGAAACTCTTCAAGACCTCAAAGCTTGCCTGATTGACTATTGGACTAAGAGATTCCCACGTTCTGAAAACAGATACCAATTAATTGAAAGGTTCACCTGGGCTCTCTGGGAGGCCCTACAAGAAGCTGAACCATTCACTGAAAATCAATTACACACACACACACACACACACACACACACACACACACACACACACACACCTGTCATTTCATCAATTACTTAAACATTCAAGGTTCTTCCTACATTTTCTTTTTCACATTGATATTTATACTCCCATGAAATGTCATCATTTCTAATGAACACTGATGTCAAAATAGAGATCCATTGACGCAATATTCACAAAATGGAACTTCCCTGCTGTCATTTTCAATATAGCGTTTTTTAAAGTTCATACATATTTTAGGTTTTTGGTAACTTATACAGGAGAAGATCAGCATTGAAAAACTCTAAATACTGACAATGAGTTTTAAGCCTAGAGAACAAAAATTGTCCAATTTCATAGATAATAAGGAACCAAAGGGAAAGCATGGAAGCTGTAGTCGAATAATTTTACACATGTGCATCCTCTATTATTCTACTACTGAGGGGTGTGTTTTATTACCAGTATGCATGCATCAATTGTCTTCCACGTGCACCTGCACAGGTATAATGAATTACTACAGTAGAATGAAATGTCTGGGAACTACTTGGCGGCATCTATAATGAACAATGAAATTTCGATCTTATATTTGGTGAACTTTCACTGTCTGTCCGTTTAAACAATGGACCCTAAACAGAAGGGGGAATGAACCACAAGCGACTATGGACTCTGGGAAACAAACTGAGGGCTTCAGAGGGGAGAGGGGTGGGGGATTGGGATGGGCCAGTGATGGGTATTAAGGAAGGTACATATTGCATGGAGCACTGGGTGTTATATGCAAATAATGAATCACGGAACACTACATCAAAAACTAAGGAAATACTGTATAGTGACTAACATATCATAATAAAAAATTATTATTAGAAAAAAAATTAAAGGTAAAAAAAAAACAATACAGATTTTCCTTTTCAAGAACAATCACAATTGAGAAAAAACTAACTTCCAATCCCTAAAGCAAAACACAGACCAAGTTCCACTTCACTCCCCTTTATTCACATTCTCTGTGGGTTCTAAGCTTTTTCCCTACCTCCTTTCCTGCTGAGCAGGGAGCCTCGGCTCGATTCCAGAACCCTGGGATCATAACCTGATCCAAAGGCACATGCTTAACTGGCTGAGCCAGCCAGGAGCCCCAGCCATGTTTTTCTTAAGCAAAAGGACACTTTCTCACGATGCCTTCACATGACTTCACATGGTACCAGAGACCTGCATTTGCCTCTAGGAGGTTGCAGATGAAGGCAATTGCAAACTCTCACAGTGGTTTATCAAATACAATGACCTGCCTGGTGACAGTGAAACTCTTATGAGCCCACGAGAGGGTGCTGTGACACCCAGCTGTGGCTGGGCTGGCACAGAGAACCAAATCCATTTCCCTGCCTGATGTCTGTGAGGAACAGATGCCCCCACTGTGAATGAGACCCTGCCACTGAGCTGTCCAGAGATAGCCATCCTCACGGAGGATGAGGATAAAGGACAATGCCTGAGGAGACCTCATCTGTCTCTTTTATCTTTTCATATTTTTGACAGTGGACAAATCACTGCCTAGAAGTCCCCAACTACCTTAGTCTCATCTGTGAATGGCCAAGAGGTTTTACAAAACACTTCAGATTTTGACCTCACAAATGCCCACAACCACTTACCATAGGGATTCAACATTAAGCAAAGATACTGTTCGTTGGAAGAGAGGTCCTGCCCACTGTTGTTTCTCACTTATATGCTCATCTTCCTTACCTCATGGTAACATAACCACCTTGATTCCTCCTTCCGTCTTCAGGAAGGCTGAGGTGACTTGAAGGGCATTACCCTGACATCGTTCTTTCTTAGCAAGAAGATGTGGACATTTCCCTAGTCCTACACACCCAAAGTTGAATCGGAATCAGGATTGAGGAGGCTGATGAGAGTTGAAGGTGTTTTCCTGTACACGGTGGTTTATTACCAATAAGCATGGGTCACAGTCCTCAAAATTCCAGAACCTTTTCATTAATGCTTCCTACTCGAGAAAGATGATGTACATTGTTCTTTCCCTGTATAGTGTGGTGACTCAGGAAAAGTGCTTAGCCCTTTCGTCAGACTTCCACAACCACTTTGGGGCTGGCTTCCATATTCACAAAGGATGGTGTTAGGGCTAAGAGGGTTCCTGTACACTGTTATTTCTTACAGATAAGTGTATGGCATTTTTGTTACATTGCCAGAACCACTTAGAGCCGGGCTTGCCGGCCTCCTGGGGACGAACCCTAACCCTAGGTCTGCCCCCGAGGGGCTCCTCCCAAGCGGCCTGGCGCCGCATGCCAGGGATTGGGTTCCCCCAAGTCCCAGCCCCGATGCACCCTGCCGCCCCGCCGCAACCCGGGCTGCTAGGGGCACCGCCAGTCTTTCAGGGTGACAGAACGGGCAGGGCCCTCCAAGCCCCTGGTGACCTTCGAAGGCCCCCCTGCCAAAACCCTTGGGCCCACACTCCCTCTCGCCTGCGCCCTCACCTCGGCCTGCCCCTCCGCCTGGCACAGAGCTGGCAGAAGGGGCCTGGTGGACTCTTGGGGGCTAACACTTACCCTAGGTCGGCCCCCGAGGGGCCCCTCCCAAGGAGCCTGGCACCACAATGCCAGGGATTTGGGACCCCCAAGCCCCAGTGCTGGACTCTCTCTACCACCCTGCAAGCACCCAGGGTGCTAGGGGCGTGGGCAGTCATTCAGGACGGGAGAACGGGCAGGGCCCTCCGAGCCCGTGGAGACCTTCGAAGCCCCCCCCCATCCAAAACACTTGAGCCCACGCTCCCGGTCCTCAGCGCCCTCACCTCAGCCTGCCCCTCCGCTCGCTGCAGAGCCAGCGGATGAGACCTGCCCTCCTCCTGGAGGCTACCCATAACCTTGGGTGGGTCCCTGAGGGGCCCCTCCGAAGGGGCCTGGCACCGCAATGCCTGGGATTGGGGACACCCGAGCCCCAACACCAGACTCACCGTGTCATCCCGCCACCACCCGGGCCGCTAGGAGCACTGTCAGTCATTCAGGGAGGGAGAATGGGCAGATCCCTCCGAGCTCCTGGCGACATTTGAAGGCCCCCGCGCCAAAATGATTGGGCCCATGCTCCCACTCGCCTATGCCCTCACCTCGGTCCGCCCCTCCGCTCGCAGCACAGCCAGTGGATCGGGACTGCCAGCCTCCTTGCTGTTACCCTAACCTTTGGTGGGCCCCCAAGGGGCCCATCCCAGGTTCCTATTGCCGCAACACCGGGAATTTGGGACTCCCGAGCCCCAGCACTGGACTCACCCTCCCGCCCTACCGCCACCTGGGCCGCTAGGGGCGCCTCAGGTCATTCAGGGAGGGAGAAGGGGCAGGGCCCTCCAAGCCACCGGTGACCTTGGAAGGCCCCTGCACCAAAACGCTTGGGCCCATGCTCCCGCTCGCCAGCGCACTTACCTTGGCCTTCCCCTCCGCTCACTGCACAGCTGGGAGATCAGGCCTGTGGGCCTTCTGGGGGCTAACCCGAACCCTAGGTCGACCCCCTCGTGGCCTCTCCCAAGTGGCCTGGTGCCGCAACGACGAGGATTGGGGAGTCCTGAGCCCCAGCGCCAGACTCACCATGCCCCCCACCGCCACCCAGGCCACAAGGGGCACAACCGGTCATTCAGCGCGGGAGAACAGGCAGGGCCCTCTAAGCCCCCAGGGACTTTCGAAGGCCCCCCGCGCCAAAGCGCTGGGACCACGCTCCTGCTCGCCATCGCCCTTACCTAGGCCTGCCCCTCTGCTCGCCGCACAGCTGCCGGATCTGGCCTCCCAGCCTCCTGGGGGCTAACCCTAACCCTAGGTAGGCCCCCTAGGGGCCCATTCCAAGGGGCCTGGCGCCTCAACGCCGGGGATTGTGGACTACCTAGCCCCAGCGCCAGACTCACCCTGCCGCTCCGCCACCACCCGGGCCGCTAGGGGAGCCACTGGCCATTCAGTGCGGGAGAACGGCTAGGGCCCTCTGAGCCCCTGGAGACCTTTGAAGGCTCCCCACGACAAAACGCTTCGGCCCACGCTCCCGCTCGCCAGCGCCCACACCTCGGCCTGCCCCTCCACTCGCTGCACAGCCAGCGGATCGGGCCTCTGGCTTCCTGGGGGCTAACCCTAAACCTAGGTTGGCCCCTGAGGGGCTCGTCTGATGGGGCCTGGCGCCACGTCACTGATTGCTGAACCCCGAGCCGCAGCGCCGGACTAACCGTGCCGCCTCACCGACATCCGGGCCGCTAGTGGTGCCGCCGGTCATTCAGGGCGTGAGAACGGGCAGGGCCCTCCAAGCCCCAGGTGACCTTCAAAGGCACCTCTGCCAAAACGCTTCAGCCCACACTCCCGCTCGCCAGCGCCCTCACCTAGGCCCACCCCTCCACTCGCCGCACAACTGGCAGTTCGGGCCTGCCGGCCTCCTGGGGGCTAATCCAAATCCTAGGTCAGCCCCCGAGGAGCCCCTCCCAAGGGGCCTAGAGCCACAACGCCGGGGATTGGGGACCCATGAGCCCCAGTGTCAGACTCACCCTGCCTGACCACCGCCACCCGGGCCACTATGGGCACCACTGGTCACTCAGGGTGGGAGAACGGGCAGGGCCCTCCGAGCCCCCGTCGACTTTCGAAGGTCCCCCGCACCAAAATGCTTGGGCCCGGGCTCACTCTCTCCAGCGCCCTCACATCGGCCCGTCCCTCCTTTCGCCGCACAGCCGGCGGATCGGGCCTGCCAGACTCCTGGGTGCTAACCCTAACCCAAGGTCGGCCCCCGAGGGGCCCATCCTAAGGGGCCTATCGCTGCAACGCCTGTAATTGGGGACCCCCGAGCCCCAGCACCGGATTCATCCTGCCGCCCCGCCGCCACCTGGTTGCTAGGGGTGCCGCAGGATATTCAGTGCGGGAGAAGGGGCAGGGCCCTCCGAGTCCCCGTCGTCCTTCGAAGGCCCACCAAGCCAAAACGCTGGGGCCCATGCTCCCGCTCGCCAGCACCTTCACCTCAGCCTGCCCCTCCGCTCGACGCACAACTGGCAGATCGGGCCTGATGGCATCCTGGGGGCTGACACTAACCCTAGGTCGGCTCCCAAGGGGCCCCTCCCAAGGGGTCTGGCGTGGCAAAGCCGGAGATTGGGGACCCCAGAGCCCCAGCCAGGACTCACCTTGCTGTCCCGCCGCCACCCGGACCGCTAGGGGCACCACCAGTCATTCAGAGCAGGAGAACAAGCAGGGCTCTCCTAGCCCACGACTACATTCGAAGGCGCCCCACGCCAAAATGCTTGGGCCCATGGTCCCGTTCGCCAGTGCCCTCACCTCAGCCCACCCCTCCCCTCGCCCCACAGCTGGCGGATCTGGCCTGCCTGCCTCCTGGGGGCTAACCCTAACCCTAGGTCGGCCGCGGAGGGGCTCGTTCGATGGGGCCTAGCGCCACAACGTGTCTGATTGCTGACCCCCGAGCCGCAGCGCCAGACTCACCTTTCCGCCCCACCAACACCCAGGCCACTAGCGGCGTCGCTGATCATTCAGGGTGTGAGAAAGGGCAGGGCTTTCTAAGCCCCGGACGACCTTCGAAGGCACCCCGCGCCAAAACGCTTGGGCCCACGATCCTGCTAGCCTGTGCCCTCACTTCGACCTGCCCCTCCGCTCGCTGCACAGATGGCGGATCGGGGCTGCCGGCCTCCAGGGGGCTAACCCTAACCCTAGGTTGGCCCCCAGAGAGCCCCTCCCAAGAGGCTGGCCTCGCAACGCAGGGATTGGGGACCCTGGAGCCCGAGCTCCAAACACACTTTGCCGCCCCGCCACCACCCGGCCCGCTAGGGGCGCCGCCGGTCATTCAGGGCAGGAGAACGGGTAGGTCCCTCTGAGCCCCCGGGGACCTTCAAAGGCTCCCCGCGCCAAAACGCTTGGGCCCACGCTCCTGCTTGCCAGCGCTTCACCTCGGCCCGCCCCTCCACTCGCCGCACAGCCAGCGGATCAAGCCTGCCAGCATATTTGGGGCTAACCGTAACCCTAGGTCGGCCACCGAGGGGCCCTTCCCAAGGGGCCTGACCCACAACACCAGGGATTCAGACCCCCGAGCCCCAGCGACAGACTCACCCTGCGGCTCAACTGCCACCCGAGCCGCTAGGGGCTCCGCCGGTCATTCAGGGCGGGAGAACGGGCAGGGCCCTCCAAACCCCCAGCGACCTTCGAAGGCCCCCCGTGCCTAAGTGCTTGGGACCACGCTCCCGCTCACCATCGCCCTTACCTCGGCCTGCCCCTCCGCTCGCCGCACTGCCGGCGGATCGGGCCTCCCAGCCTCCTGGGGGCTAACCCGAACCCTAAGTAGGCCCCCTAGGGGCCCATCCCAAGGGGCCTGGTGCCACAACGCCGGGGATTGGGGACCCCCGAGCCCCAGCGCCGGACTCACCGTGCTGCCCCACTGCCACCCAGTCCACTAGGGGTGCCGCTGATCATTCAGGGCGGGAGAATGGGCAGGGCCCTCTGAGCCCGCGGCGACCTTCGAAGGCCCCCCCATCCAAGACGCTTGAGCCAACGCTCCCCATCCTCAGCGCCCTCACCTCGGCCCACCCCTCCGCTCGCCACACAGCTGGCGGATCAGGCCTAACAGGCTTTGGGGGATAACCCTAACCCTAGGTCGGCCCCCGAGGGAATCTCCCAAGGGGCCTGGCTGCCCAACGCCGGGGATTGGGACCCCCAAGCCCTAGCACCGGACTCACACGCCCCCGCGATGCCACCGGGCTGCTAGGGGCGCTGCCGGTCATTCAGGGTGGCAGAACTGGCAGGTCCTTCCGAGCCCCCAGCGACCTTTGAAGGACCCCCGCGCCAAAACGCTTGGGTCCACGCTCCTGCTCGCCAGCGCCCTCACCTCAGCCCGCCCCTCCACTCATCACACAGCCGGTGGATCGGGCCTGCCAGCCTCCTGGGGGCTAAACTTAACCCTTGGTCAGCCCCCGATGGGCCCCTCCCAAGGGGCCTGGTGCCACAATACTGGGATTGGGGACACCGAGCCCCAGAGCCAAACTCACGCTGCTGCCCCGCCGCCATCCGGGCCGCTAGGGGTGTCGCAAGTCATTCAGAGCGGGAGAACGGGTAGGGCCATCCGAGCCCCCAGCGAACTGCGAAGGCCCCCTGCGCCAAAAGGCTTAGGACCACGCTCCCGCTCTCCAGCGCCCGCCCCTCCGCCCGCCCCTCCGCTCACCGCACAGCTGGCGGATTCGGCCTGCCAGCCTCCTGGGGGCTAACCCTAACCCTAGGTCGGACCCGAGGGGCCCCTCCCAAGGGGCTTGGTGATGCAATGTCGGGGATTGGGGACTGCCGAGCCCCAGCGCCTGACTCAACCTACCGCCCCTCTGCCACCCGGGCTGCTTTGGGCGGCGCCGCTCATTCAGGGCGGGAGAATGGGCAGGGCCCTCCAAGCCCCCAGTGACCTTCAAAGGCCATCTGCGCCAAAACGCTTGGGCCCGCACTCCCGCTCGCCAGCACCCTCCCTTCGGCCTACCCCTCCACTCGCCCTACAGCTGGCCATTTGAGCCCACCCCACCCCTGGGGGCTAACAATATCCCTTGGTCTCCCCCTCAGGGCCAATCCCAAGGGGTGTGGCACCGTAACGCCAGGGATTGGGGACCCAGGCTGCTAGGTGGGCCTTCGGGCATTCAGAGCGGTACAACGGGAAGGGTGCTCTGAGTCCCCGGCGACTTTCGAATGCCCCCCACACCAAAACGCTTGGGCCCACGCTCCCGCTCTCCAGCACCCTCACCTCGGCCCGTCCCTCTGCTCGCCACACAGCCGGCAGATCGGGTCTGCCGGCCTCCTGGGCGTAACACTAACGCTTGGTCGGCCCATGAGAGCCCTTCCGAAGGGGCCTGGCACCCCAATGCCGAGGATTGGGAACCCCCAAGCCCCAGCGCCCGACTCAACCTAACGCCCCTCCTCCACCAGGGCCGCTAGGTGAGCCGCCCATTGTTCAGTGCGGGAGAGCGGGTAGGGGCCTCCGAACCCCTGGCGAACTTTGAAGGGCCCCCGCGCCAAAACGCCTGGGCCCACTCTCCAGATCGCCAGCCGCCTTACATCCGACCGCCCCTCCGCTCGTGCATAGCTGGCAGATCGGGCCTGCGGGCCTCCTGGGGGCCAACCCTAACCATAGATCGGCCCCCAGGGGGCCCCTAGCATGAGGCCTGGAGCCGCAATGCTGGGGATTGGGGAATACCAAGCCCCAGTGACTGACTCACCCGGCCATCCCGCCGCCACCTGCTCCGCTAGGGGCGCCGCCGGTCATTCAGTGCGGGAGAATGGGCAGGACCCTCTGAGCCCCCGGAAACCTTTGAAGGCCCGTCGCACCAAAATGCTTGGGCTCAAGCTCCAGCTCGCCAGCACCCTCATCTCGGCCAGCCCCTCCTCTCGCCTCACAGCTGGCGGATCGGGCCTACCGACCTCCTGGGGACTAACCCTAACCCTAGGTCGGCTCACGAGGGGCCCCTCGCAAGGGGCCTGGCGTCGCTTCGCTGGGGATTGGGGATGCCCGAGCCCCAGCGCCGGACTCACCCTGCCGCCCCACCACCACCCGGGCCACTATGGGCGTCACTGGTGATTCAGGGCGGGAGAATGGGCAGGGCCTTTCCCAGCCCCAGGCGAACTTCGAATGCCCCCTCACCAAAACGCTTGGGCCCACGCTCCCGCTCACCAGCACCCTGACCTCGGCCCGCCACTCCCCTCACCGCACAGCCAGTGTATCGGGCCTGCCGGCCTCCTTTGAGCTAACACTAACACTAAGTCAGCCCCTGAGGGACCCCTCCCAAGTGCCTGGATCCACCACGCCGGGGTTTGGGGACCCCCGAGCCCCAGCTCCGGATTCACCCTGCCACTCTGCCGCCACCGTGGCTGCTAGGGGTGCCGCCAGTCATTCAGGGCGGGAGAACGGGCAGGGCCCTCCGAGCCCCCGGCAACCTTCAAAGGTCCCCCACGCCAAAATGCTTGGGCCCACGCTCCTGCTCGTCAGTGCCCTCACCTCGCCCACCCCTCCGCTCGCCGCACATCCGGCGGATCAGGCCTGCCATCAACCTGGGAGCTAACCCCAAACCCTACGTCGGGCACAAGGGCCCTTCCCAAGGGGCCTGGTGCCGCCACACCCGGGTTTGGGGACCCCCGAGCACCAGCACCAGACTCACCCTGTCGCCCGCTAGGGGTGCCTTTCTCATTCAGGGCGGAAGAACGGGCAGTGCCCTCTGAGCCCCCAGGGACCTTTGAAGGCCCCCTGCGCCAAAATGCTTGGGCCCACGCTCCTGCTCTCCAGCACCCTCACCTCGGCCCGTCCCTCTGCTCGCCACACAGCCGGCAGATCGGGTCTGCAGGCCTCCTGGGTGTAACACTAACGCTTGGTCGGCCCCTGAGAGCCCTTCCGAAGGGACCTGGCACCCCAAAGCCGAGGATTGGGAACCCCCGAGCCCCAGTGCCTGACTCAACCTAACGCCCCTCCTCCACCAGGGCCGCTAGGGGAGCCACCTGTCATTCAGGGCGGGAGAGCGGGTAGGAGCCTCCGAACCCCTGGCGAAATTTGAAGGGCCCCAGTGCCAAAACGCCTGGGCCCACTCTCCAGATCGCCAGCGGCCTTACCTCCGACTGCCCGTCCGCTCGCCGCATAGCTGGCGGATCGGGCCTGCGGGCCTCCTGGGGGCCAACCCTAACCATAGGTCGGCCCCCAAGGGGCCCCTAGCAAGGGGTCTGGAGCCGCAACGCTGGGGATTGGGGAACCCCGAGCCCCAGTGATGGATTCACCTGGCCATCCCGCCGCCACCTGCTCCGCTACGGGCGCCGCCGGTCATTCAGTGCAGGAGAATGGGCAGGACCCTCTGAGTCCCTGGGGACCTTTGAAGGCCCGTCGCGCCAAAACGCTTGGGCTCATGCTCCAGCTCGCCAGCACCCTCATCTCGGCCAGCCCCTCCTCTCGCCGCACAGCTGGCGGATCGGGCCTACCGACCTCCTGGGGACTAACCCTAACCCTAGGTCAGCTCACGAGGGGCCCCTCCCAAGGGGCCTGGCTCCACCACACCAGGGATTGGGGACAACGGAGCCCCAGCTCCGGGCTCACCCTGCCGCCCCGCCGCCATTCGGGCCGCTAGGGCACTGCTAGACATTCAGGGCGGGAGAACTTGCTGGGCCCTCTGAACCCCCGGTGAGCTTCGAAGGTCCCCCTGTGCCTAAATGCTTGGGCCCACGCTCCCACTGGCCAGTGCATTTACGTCGGCCTGACCCTCCACTTGCCGCAAAGCCGGCAGCTCGGGCCTGCCGGCCTCCTTTGGGCTAATCCTAACCCTAGGTCGGACCCCGAGGGACCACTCCCAAGTGCCTGGTGCCACCACGCCGGGGATTGGGGACCCTCGAGCACCATTGCCGGACTCACCCTGCCGCCCCACCACCACCCGGGCCGCTAGGGGAGCCGCCAGTCATTCAGGGCTGGAGAACAGGCAGGGCCCTCTGAGCCCCCGGCGACTTTCGAAGGCCCCCCGCTCCAAAACGCTTGGGCCCATGCTCCCGCTCACCAGCTCCCTCACCTCGGCCCGCCCCTCCACTAGACGCACAGCCAGTGGATTGGCGGATTGGGGCTGTTGGCCTCCTGGGGACTATCCCTATCTGTAGTTCGGCCCACTAGGGGCCCTTCCCAAGGGGCCTGGCACCACAACGCTGGGGATTGGGAACCCCCGATCCCCAGCGACGGACTCACCTTACTGCCCCACTGCCACCCGGGCTGGTAGGGGCGCCGCCAGTCATTCATGGCGGCAGAATGGGCAAGGCCCTCCGAGCCCCCGGCAACCATCGAAGCCCCCCCCACGCCAAAACGCTTGGGCCCACGCTCCCGCTCGCCAGCGCCCTCTCCTCGGCCCGCCCCATCGCTCGTCGGACAGGGGGCGGATCGGGCCTTCCCAACTCCTGGGGGCTAAGTCAAACCCTAGGTTGGCCCTCGAGGAGCCCCTCCCAAGGGGCCTGGCACAGCAACGCGGGGATTGGGGACCACCGAATCCCAGCACTGGACTAACCTTACCGCTGTGCCGGTGGCCGGGCTGCTAGGGTCGCCGCCGGTCATTCAGGGCCGGGGAACATGTAGGGCCCTCTGAGCCCCCGGCGACCTACGAAGGCCTCCTGCGCCAAAACGGTTGGGCCCACACTCCTGCTCGCCAGTGCCCTCATCTCGGCCAGCCCCTCCGCTCGTAGCAGAGCCCACGGATCGGGCCTGCCGGCCTCCTGGGGGCAAACTCTAACCCTAGATCGACCACCAAGGGGCTCTTCCCAAGTGGCCTGGCGCTGCAACGCCAGGAATTGGGGATGCCCCGAACCCCAGCGCCTGACTCCCCCTGCCACCCCGCCACGACCCGGGCTGCTATCGGCGCCGCAGTTCATTCAGGGCGTGAGAAAGGGCAGGGCCCTCCAAGCCCCGGGAGACCTTCAAAGGCACCCTGCATAAAAACGCTTGCGCCCACAATGCTGCTAGGCAGCGCCCTCACCTCAGCCCGTCCCTCTGATCGTCGCACATCCAGCGGATCGGGCCTGCTGGCCTCCTGGGGGATAACCATAACCCTAGGTCGGCCCCTGAGCGGCCCCTCCCAAGGGTCCTGGTGCCACAACGCCGGGGATTGGGGACACCAGAGCCCCAGCGTCAGACTCAACCTACCGCCCCGCTGCCAACCGTGCCACTAGGTGTGCCCCAGGTCTTTCAGGGCGGGAGAATGGGTAGGGCCCTCTGAGCCCCCGGCGACCTTCGAAGGCCCCCTGTGCCACAATGCTTGTGCCCACGCTCCCGCTAGTCAGCGCCCTTACCTCGGCCGGCCCCTCCGCTTGCCGCACAGCTGGCGGATCGGGCCTCCCGGCCTCCAGGGGGCTAACCCTAACCCTAGGTCAGCCACCGAGGGGCCCCTCCCAAGGGGCCTGGGACCGCAACGCCGGGTTGGGGACCCCCGAGCCCCAGCGCTGGACTCACCCTGCCGCCCCACCGCCACCCGGGCTGCTTGGGGTGCCGCCTGTCATTCAGGGCAGGAGAACAGACAGGGCCCTCCGAGTCTTCGGTGACCTTCGAAGGCCCCCCACGCCAAAACGCTTGGGCCCACGCTCCCTCTCGAAGCGCCCTCACCTCGGGCCGCCCTTCCACTCACCGCACAGTGGGCGGATCAGGCCTGCTGGCATCCTGGGTGCTAACCCTAAACCTAGGTCGACCCCTGAGGGGCCCCTCCTAAGTGGCCTTGCACCGCAACGCTGGGGATTGAGGACCCACGAAACCCAGCGTCGGACTCACCGTGCCTCCTCATCGCCACCCGGGCCACTATGGGCACCGTTGGTCTTTCAGGACGGGAGGATGGACAGGGCCCTCTGAGCCCCTGGAGACCTTGAAGGCCCCCCACATTAATACACTTGGGCACACGCTCTAGCTCGCCAGTGACCTCACCTCGGCTTGCCCCTGCACTCACCACACAGCCAGCGGATCGGGCCTGCAGGCCTCCTGGGGGCTAACACTAACCCTAGGTCGGCCCCAGAGGGGCCTCTCCCAACAGGCCTGGCACCAGAACGCCTGTGATTTTGGATCCCCGAGCCCCAGCGCCGGACTCACCCTGCCGCCCTGCCTCCACCTGGGCAGCTATGGGCGCTTCAGGTCGTTCAGGGCGGGAGAACGGGCAGGGCCTTCCGAGCCCCCTGCGACATTCGAAGGTCCCCCGCCCCAAAACGCTTAGGCCCATGCTCCTTCTCCCCAGTGCCCTCACCTCGGCCCACGCCTCCCCTCGCACCACAGCCAGTGGATCTGGCCTCCTGGCCTCCTGGGGGTTAACCCTAACCATAGGTCAGCCCACAAGGGCCCCTCCCAAGGGGCTTGGTGCCACACGTGGGGATTGGGGATCCCCGAGCCCCTGCACCGGACTCAACGTGTTGCCCCGATAGGGGCGCCGCCGGTCATTCAGGGTGGGAGAATGGGCAGGGCCCTCCGAGCCCCCAGCAAACATCCAAGGCCTCCCACGCCAAAACGCTTGGGCCAATGCTACCACTCACCAGCGCCCTCACGTCTGCCCGCCCCTCCACTCTCTGAACAGCTGGCGGATTGGGCCTGCAATCCTCCTGGGGGCTAACCCTAACCCTAGGTCAGCCCCAGAGGGGCCCGTCCCAAGGGGCCTGGCGCTGCCACGCCAGGGATTGGGGACCCCCGAGCCGCAACACCAGACGCACCCTGCTGCCCCGCCACCACCAGGGCCGCTAGGGGCGCCGCCGGACATTCTGGGCTGGAGAACGTGCAGACCCTTCTGAGCCACCCTCCATATTTGAAGGCCCCCGCGCCAAAACGCCTGGGCCCACACTCCCACTCTCCAGCACCGTTACCTCAGCCTGCCACTCTGCACGCCGCACAGCTGGCAGATCGGGCCTGCCAGCCTCCTGGGGGCTAACACAAACCCTATGTCAGCCCCCGACGGGCCCCTCCCAAGGGGCCTGGAGCCACCACGCCCCTGCTTGGGGACCCCCAAGCACCAGCGCCGAACTCACCCTGCCGCCCCACAGCCACCCAGACTGCTAGGAGCGCCGACCTTCATTCAGGACGGGAGAAGGGGCAGGGCCCTCTGAGCCCCCGGCGACCTTGGAAGGCCCCCCGCGCCAAAACGCTTGGGCCCACGCTCCCCCTCGCCAGCACATTCACTTCGGCCCGCCCCTCCGCTCTACGCACAGCCAGCGGATCAGGGCGCTGGACTCCTGGGGTAACTCTAAAGCTAGGTAGGCCCCAGAGGGGCCCCTCCCAAGGGGCCTGGCGCCACCAAGCCTGGGACTAGGACCACAGGCCCCATCGCCAGACTCACCCTGCCTCCCTGCTGCCACTCGGGCCACTAGGGGCGCCGCTGGTCATTCAGGGCGCAAGAACAGACAGGGTCCTCTGAGCCACCAGCGACCTTCGAAGGCTCCCGGCGCCAAAACTCTTGGGCCCACGCTCCCGCTCCCCAGCGCCCTCACCTCGGCCCATCCCTCTGCTCCCTGCACAGAGGGCGTATCGGGCCTGCCGGCCTCCTGGGTGCTAACCCTAACCCTAGGTCGGCCACCCAGAGGCCCCTCGCAAGGGTCCTGGTGCCGCTTCGCTGGGGATCTGGAACCTCAAGCCCCAGAGCCACACTCACCCTACCGCAATGCTGCCACCTGGGCCGCTAGGAGCACTGCCGGTCATTCAGGGCGAAAGAAGGGGCAGGGCGTTTCGAGGCCCCGGTGGCCTTCAAAGGCTCCCCGTGCCAAAACGCTGGTGCCCACGCTCCCGCTCCCCAACGCCCTCACCTCGGCCCCACCCTCCGCTCCCCAGACAGTGGGCAGATCCCACCTGCCGGCCTCCTGGGGGCTAACCCTAACCCTAGGTCGGCCACCCAGAGGCCCCTCCCAAGGGTCCTGGTGCCGCTTCTCCGGGGATCTGGGACCCCAAGCCCCAGAGCGAGACTCACCCTGCCGCAACGCCGCCACCTGGCCCGCTAGGGGCGCCGCTGGTCATTCAGGGCTGGAGAATGGACATGGCCCTGGAGAAACCGGTGACATTTGAAGCCTCCTGCGCCAAAATGCAGGGGCCCACGCTCCGACTCGCCAGCGCCTTTACCTCGGCCCGCCCACCTGTCACCGCCCAGACAGAGGATTGGGCCTGCTGGGTTCCTGGGGGCTAATCGAAACCCTACGTCGGCCCCGTGGGGCACATCCCAAGGGGCCTGGCACTGCAATGCTTGGGATTGGTGACTCAGAGCCCCAGAGCAGGACTCACCCTGGTGCACTGTCGCCACCCGGGACGCTAGGGGTGCTGACGTTCATTCAGGGTGGGAGAACGGGCAGGGACCTTCGAACCCCCGCCGACATTTGAGGGCGCCCCAAACCAAAACACTTTGGCCCAGGCTCATGTTCACCAGCACCCTCACCTCGGCCAAACTCTGCTCGACACACAGGTGGTGTATCGGGCCTGCCGGCCTCCTGGGTGCTAACTCTAACCATAGGTTGCCCCCCGAGGGGGCTTCCCAAAGGGACTGGCGTCGGAACGCTGGGCATGGGGACCCCGAGTCCAAGTGCCGGACTCACCCTGCTGCCCTTCAGGCACCCAAGCCGTTAGGGGCCCACCGGTCAATCGGGGCAGGAGAACGGGCAGGGCCCTCCGAGCCGCCGCTGAGTTTGAAGGCCCCCCGTGCTAAAACGCTTCAGCTCATGCTCAGGTTTGCCAGCGCCATCACCTGGGCCCAACCCTCCGCGTGCTGCACAGCCGCTGATCGGGTCCACCGGCCTCCTGGGGGCCAACCGTAACCCTAGATCGACCCCGAGCGGCCTCTCCCAAGGGGCCTGGCGCCGCAAGGCCGGGGATTGGGGACCATGAGCCTCAGCACTGAACTCACCCTGATGCCGAGCCACCGCCCCGGGGCTTGGGGTGCTGC